>NW_022719399.1:13400-20549 GCF_011630105.1 Anneissia japonica
TATACAGTGTTTAATAAGGACATGATGGAAAATCGTAGGCTACCCTGTAGCTTTTCAACAAGTAAAGTCCTATAAAAAGTCATTGTGTAATAAAATGCCTCCGACTGCCAAGGTGAGCGTCATAACCACTAGACCACGAAGGCTTCATGGTGGTTGAAATAACCGTCGGGAACATTGTATTACACAATGCTACGCCTCCAGAGGGCGTTCGGCCAGATAAATCTGGCAATAATGCCTCCGACGGGATTTTATTACACAATGACTTTTTATAGGACTACAGGGTAGCCTAAAATGTTCCATTATGTCCTTATTAAACACGGTATATGTACCTTTGATCATTTATATTATTTATTCAACAGTGTTAACGGCTAACTTCCTTCAATATCATATATATATATATAATATGTATATAATTTTTTTCCCCCTTTGATGTTAATCATTATTATTATATACTTTATTTGATTTTCTTTATTGTGAACTTTTACACTGCCACGCTGCAGATAAATTGTTTGATAAGTTTGGAGACTCCTCGATGATAATGCTGTGCCTTGTCAGGAGCCTCCGTGTGAAATATTGAATTAAAAAAAAAAATGAAAATTCAGTTTGACACTCCATCCCACTTATATGACCACCCCTACTGTATATTGGTGTACTGTAGCCACATGTGTGCTGAACTTTGAACATTATGGCGCTCACTTTTTTGTGTTGGCTTGACATACTGCACTAAATAGTAATTACATCTCAATATCTTATACAGTTATGAAATATCAATTATTTTTTATTTAATATCAACGGTTTTTGCTTCTACTGTAGGTTCAAAGGCTGGAAACAAGGAATCGCAAAATGAAAATAGAGAATCGCAAAATAAAGATCAAACTAAAAAAAGAACGAGCTGCAAAGGAACGTTTAGCCAAACGTGTAGCTTCCCTCCAATCAAAGGTATACAGAAGTTGGTCTAATCCTTAGATGCAAGTTGAGTGCTGAGGATTTCCTCACAGTGTGTATACACTGCACTTCAGCTGTCAGGTCTCCAGGGCCTAGACTAGAACTAATAATAATAGTATTTGTCCTATTAAGATCATGTTTATTTCTCCAGGTATTTCATAATGTATTAAATAATATTAACTCGCCTTAACCTGTTTTTACTTTATGGGGAACCACCCCCATCAGCTATATATAAAATTAAATTAATAATATCTTATTGAGAATAAGAAAATCAATTACCCAGCTTGGTCTCATAGCATAACTGGTAGGGCAGTGAAGATAATCACACCAAAAATACTCCCATCCTTCTGTCCTATCAGAGAGTTGGGTTCAAATCCCAAATGGAGACAATACATTTTTTCGAAAAAAAGTTATGCAAGTTTGTTGACTCAACACATACAGAATTTTTAAGCTTTGTCTACACTATCAATTTACGTGACAAATAACTGTAGTTGCTCATACTTGAGTGTAATATGAATTCATCATCCCCATATATGGGCATATCACACTAATCTCGATGGATTTGGCAAGATGGACCAATTTAGATAAAATATAGCTCCTATATACCTCCCAGATATTGGGGGAAAGTCCCGTTTGGGGGCGTTTTTCAAAATGGCCGCCTGTTGATTTGGATGCTTGTTGCTGCGAAGCAGCCAATTCATATTCTTAACAGCAATTTGACATCTGAAAGGTCATTGTCAAAAAACGAGTGCCTAAAAGCGGAATTTCCTTCTTTCGTTCTGCCGGGTAAAATCAATTACTTTAGGCGACGTTTGTAGACTAACCTACTCGTACCAACGTCCGTATGTCGCGCTAGCCTTATCCTACTCTAGGCCTAGACTAGCTAGGATGGTATAGGCATAGCCTTGAAGGGACGAAGGTCCCAATGAAAAACAACGTCGCTCTTTGATAGCTAACATTGTCTATTTAACATCACAATAATTCATTATTAGACCTATAGTTGTTTTTTGAATTGTACTCCACAAATCTCAGCCGATACCTCGCACAACTGGCTAACATCTCTATCTATTGTCGTGATGTCATGGCTCGCTGGCTCACACTTGTGATATGTCTCGCACTTGTGATCAAATAACACGCTGGCTCGCACTTTGGCAACACTCTTTGGCAGTCAACTCGCCCAGAAAACCCGCCCTTGGAAACTTGCCCCATAAAAAAAATGTACACTTTCTAGACCATGCAGTCTTCAAAATAAAAATTGTAACCTTTGGTAATCAACTACATTTTCGACATACATAGAAATTTTTGAAACTTTATTAAAAAAAACCCTAAACCATAATTCACCACACTATAGGCCTAGACACTTTTTGACAAAAATGAAAAATTACGACTTTGTTACCCAATGAGAAGTGTTCTAATATAGACAATGGGTCGTGTCTCATTATTTGTTATAGTTTTATTATTCATTATTTTCACTTGGCTTGTATACCGGTAAATACGAAGAACATTTATATGCAGTTGTACTTCGCAGCACCTTACTTGCAATTTGCAATTTCTAGTATATCGATAACCACTGGTCAGAGAGACTTGATTTTGGTCTCAAATTATTCACAATATGCATGTTCCTATTTGTTGTAATACAAAAATAGCGGGAAATGCGGTTTTTGAAAGTTTGACCTTTGATCTTGTATTGTCATATCTCGGTAACTACTGGTCACAGAGACTCACAATTGATTGCAAATTGTTCAGGAGATTCATGTTTATATTCGTCTTAATGAAAAAAATATTCAAATAGTGATCGGAAATGGTACATTCTGATCTTTGAACTGTTGTAGGGTCATTCCATGTCAAATCAATCAGATTTAAAAAAAAAAAAATTCCTGTATGACGGTCTCAGATTTTGATGAAACTCCATAAAAATGATCCACTGTATGCTAAACCAACAACAAAAAAATTAGCCTCATAGGATATCTAGTTTTCGAGATATTGACTCCTCCAAAATATGGGGCGTGGTTCTTCAAGATGTGCAAACGCAATTTACTTCAACTTTGGAAGCTTAAACTCGAGATTGGTAATAGCTACCAGGGTCAAACTTGGTATTCTAACTTATTTTTCGCCATATTTTACAAATATCTAATATTTAATATTAGATTAACAGTTATCCCTTCCCTTTTGAAGTTATCTGCACTCAAAGTAGCCGCTTTGTTTAACGATGCAAATTTTTTTGTGATTTTCGAGGTCACCCTGCGTCTATATGAGTGGGTATATACCCCTCATATTACAGATATAGTATCTATGTGTAGTTGTCTCTAGCCACATGCAAGCACAGGCTGATCAAATCAATTAAAATTGAATGGCATATATTCAAAGTTGGGACCAGATCTATAAAAGTGAAAAACGTCAATGTTTCTCAACAACAGATCGTCTTGTGGAAAGTTAAAATCTTTTCTTAAATTTACCCCAGTTAATCAGAGATACATTGGATCAACCTATAAACTAGCTCATGGCTAGATACTATGTTGAAAACTACACATATTTCAACATAATAGGAAATCACAAACATTTTTAAGAATTGGGTCATTCCATGCCAAACAAACAAATGCATTACACCATGGGTCATAGATTTTTTAAAAATTTTTTGCCACATTGACTCAGTGATATAGATATCTATGTGAACCTGAAATTTTGAGACTCGCCAATTCATTTATTTTCCTGTAGTGGCAGTTTGAAGTTAAGGGGGCGTGGCCCAAAATAAATATGAATATAATACGAATTCTAGGAAGTTTCTATTCATGAGTCGAACATGAATATATCCATAAAACAGAACAGAAAGTTTCCAGAAAATAATTGACCATATATTGGCCACAAAAAATGATGTGATGTCCCCAATTGCCATGTGCTGTGACTTACCAATAATAAGGGCCGTCACACACAATACAAATTTGATGAGGTTATTTATTACCCAGGTTGAAGTTGCACATTAAGAATAAACCAGAAATAACTTTAGATAAATAAATTTGAAATTCATATAAAATTTAATGGGTCTATGACATAGATTTAGAAAATTAAAACAAAATATTTACATAAAAGTAGGGTATTATTGTTGATGATGTGTTCAAAAAACATGTTTTTAAGAATTTAAAATCAGCAGTAAAAGGTGTCCTACACCACAAAAGGTTAAAGGGGTTGTTGATGATATTAGCATACGAAAATCAAAGGTAATTTGAGGCACACCCCCTTTGCGTCGAATTGCCGCTACGAGAAAACGAAAAGGGAATTTAAGTCTCAAAACTTTAGGTTTTCTATTCACAAGGCCGGAGAGTGCAGAAATAAAAAATCCATAACCTGCAATGTTGTAATGCATTTGCTGAGAGGCCACGCCCCCTTAACCTCTAATTGCCGCTACAGGAAAACGAATGAATTGGCGAGTCTCAAAATTTCAGGTTTTTCAATTCACATAGATATCTATATCACTGAGACAGTGTCCAAAAAAATTTAAAATCTGTGACCCTGGTGTAATGCATTTGTTGAGTTGGCATAGAATGACCCAACTCTCAAAAACTTTAGTGATTTCCGATTATTTTATTGTGTAGTTTTCAACATAGTATCTAACCATGAAGGAGCTGAGTACCAAAGCTGAAACTTGGTTTATAGGTAGATCTAATATATCTGATTAACTGGGGTAAATTTAAGAAAAGATTTTAAATGTCCAAATGACGATCCGTTGTTTGGGAAACATAGGCGTTTTTCACTTTTATAGATCTGGTCCCAACTTTGAATATATGCCATTCAATTTTAATTGAGTTGATCAGCCTGCGCTTGCATGTGGCTAGAGACAACTACACTTAGATAATATATCTGTAATATGAAGTGTATGTACCCACTCAAATAGACTCAGGGTGACCTCGAAAATCACAAAAAAATTTGCATCATTAAACAAAGCGGCTACTTTGAGTGCAGATAACTTCAAAAGGGAATGGATAACTGTTAATCTAAGGCCATATTTGTAAAATATGGTTGATTTGACATGGAATGACCCTACAATAGGTCAAAGGTCAGAATGTACCATTTCCGGTCACTATTTGAATATTTTTTTCGTTAAGACGAATATAAACATGAATCTCCTGAACAATTTGCAATCAATTGTGAGTCTCTGTGACCAGTAGTTACCGAGATATGACAATACAAGATCAAAGGTCAAACTTTCAAAAATCGCATTTCCCGCCATTTTGTGATAAGAAGTTGTATTACAACAAATAGGAACATGCATATTGTGAACAATTTGAGACCAAAATCAAATCTCTCTGATCAGTGGTTATCGAGATACAAGTGTCCAAATCAACAGGGGGGCAATTTTGAAAAACGTCCCCAAACGAGACTTTCCCCCCATATCTGGGAGGTATATAGGAGCTATATTTTGTCTGAATTGGTCCATCTTGCCAAAGCCATCGAGAAAAAAAGGTATCCTAAAATTAGTCACGGATCTCATGAAAATGACTCTACTATTTGTATTATGATTTACAGAGTAACTGAGTGATCTTGCCTCAGACCCAGCTAGCACACCATATCAGCTATAACTCTTAAATGTTGTGCGTACAATAATAATTAAAGTTGGAATAAAAAACATTTATTTACAATCACAGTAACTCACTGGTTACTTGTATCGTGGTAGCAAATGAAAGCACTGTAAATTATTACAGTATTATTATACAGTAGTCAGTGACAAGTGTAAATTAACTCTTCCCTGATGTTATACAGTTTAACCTCCCTGTGTGACCACCTTTCGTAAGTGATACCTCCCTTAACGTTGACTCTCATAATATGGTCCAGTTTTTTCTCTGCATTTGATACCTTTCATAAGAGGTTTTATAGAAATTAGTCAGCTCCCTGGCCTCAGCCTACTTGTTCGCTAAGCTTGACCCCCTCAAATTTTACCCTGGCTGTGCCCTGAACAGGGGTGATCCAGGATGCTCGAAAGGTGCAATAGGGTAAGGTGATCCAGGGCCCTCTTTAAAAAAAAAAAATTTTGTCTTAGATGCCCAGAAAAATTCTGTTGGTCGGATGTACAGTAACTTCATCCAATTACTCTCTATTTCATGAATATAAAACCCTTCAAATCTTACTTATAAATCTTCAGAAATTATATAAAATGATATATCAGCTAAAAAAATTTCATACATATTTCAGACTGAATTCCAGACCCAACAACAAGAGGAGTTGGAACATACCAAACTGCACCTCAGCCATAGAATTAGCCTTAAAGAATCCCATCAGAGATGTGACAGTCTTTCAAATGATGCAGAGCAACTTGAACATAACAAGCAGCAGTGTACACCCCTTAGCACCAACTTGAAAGAATCTCAGCAAAAATCTGAAAGCCTACAGCATGAAGACAAATCTGCTGAACAGCAGGCCAATTTGCTTCAGACTGATAATAATCGCTTAAAAAATGAGCTGAGTAAATTGAATTCACAATTGCAAGGTAAAGTACAGTTATGTTCATTGAGGTCTGCTTTGGTAAATCTATTTGGTTAAAAATGAAACAACCAAATAAACCTATTAATAGCAGTAAAAAAGACGTCTCTAAATTGTTGCAGTATAACACACGTTTGCCTATTGACAAATGGTTAAACAGAGACAAGTGACATAATATCCTACCGCATTGCTCTATATAAAAACCCTGTGCAAAATTATTCCTTATAAGCTGTGTTATGAGAGAAAATAATAGATATTAAAAAAGAAGGCCCAACGTGAAATGATCATAATTAAGCAAGGTTTAACAATTACGAACAACTTGTGTTATCAAAGGTAATGTGTTGTTTTACCTTGATGTATTATTCCATTACTCTCTAGATCGTCCACAGTCTCAGCAAGTAGTACATATACCAACAGGTATATTTATGGATTTTTTTAAATATATATATCTGGTGTAAGATGATGCTGGTTTTATTGAAAACAAACATTTTGTTGCAACAAACCGGTTTTAAAAGTCATCTGTACTGCTGGATAATGGTTTAAAATTTAATCTCATGCTATTATTTTTCCCAAATCTCCAGTCACTTATTTCATTATTTATTCGATTTTTTAAACAACGGTTGCATAAACAGAAAGTGAAAAAAGGTACTGAAATTTAGGGAGACCAGGGATCATTTTTTTTTTTTTTTTTTTTTTTTTTTTTGTGGAAGTTTTTTTTTTTTTTTAAGGGGG
>NW_022719399.1:20990-26129 GCF_011630105.1 Anneissia japonica
ATAGAAAAGAGACTTTTTAAATTACAGTACATCAAAATCACGAGATAAACCGACGCAAACAAGTAGAACATAAACGTCGGAAAACGAACCCTAATTCGCAAAATGGAATCGTCCAACATTTTTGATCAGTATCTTGAACCACTCGTCGGCAACGCGAAGAGATTTTAATCCCCAACCACGCGTTGTAGACGGGTATACGCGTTGCTTTATTTTGCGAGGCTCCCTAAATGGAGTGTCTAAAAATCATGTCAAATATAGTTGGGATACATATGTTTTCTATATACAGTAATAATTATCTTGCATGTTAGGCTTTGTGGATGACGCCACCATTGCGACAGTTTCTGAGGAGTTGAATCTCAGCTGGAGAAGGTTTGGTGTCCGTTTGGGACTTAAGTGGTCGAAAGTGAACAAGTTCAATGCTGATGATATGCAGACTCAAAGGGCTATCGAAAATATGATGAATTACTGGAGGAGCAGCCTCAGTAGCGATATTCATCAACGTAAAATGCTGTGCACTGCTCTGAAACAACATAACCACAGGAGACTAGCTGAAGAATTGTTTGAGGGTGAAATTAACGAAAATCTCGTCACTCAGCAAGCAGGTATCTTAAGGATTTCAGAAATTTTATTTTTTTCAGGTATAAAAAACATTACGAAAGGGAGAACAAGTCTGGAATTCTTGTATTACAGAATATAAAAATACATAGAATGAGAGATATCAAAAAACATACACAAATATTGTATTACAGGTATATTAACAATGCATTACAAAAAGATGAGTAAAATTATGAAATACAATAGGTTAAAATATTTTGATTTACAGTTGGCTTTACAATAATGTGATGAAATATCAAAATATAGATATATATACTGTATATATAAATAGAATATTAATTATGAAAGTTATACATTGTTTTTTTAAATATGAATTTATTATACTTGACATTTAAAATATTTAATAATATAATAAATAAATGGCACCTTATTGAGGGTTAATTATTTGAGCAATAAAAAGAATAGCAGAACGTTATCTGTATTTGCTTTCAGCACTTCATATGTCCTGGCATTAGATCTAAGGTTAAATTTTTGCATGCGGCAAGTAGGGAGCATGCCTCTGTGTTGGGCTGTGATTTAAAAATACATAGGAAGCCTCACATTTTTTTCTGTAGCTCGTCATTAAGTATGTGTTTTACTCACTGTATATTATCTATCATTTTTATTTAGGAAAATGTTTCAATGATCAAGATTTGCTGTTCATTTGTGACAATCTGGATAACGAATCATGGAGGAGACTGGGAGTGCGTCTTGGACTCAAGTGGACCGACATAAAAAAGATAGCAAAAAACAACAGATTGGTGGAAGACTGTATCATGGAATTGCTGGTTACTTGGAGGGATGACCAATTAAAGAGCCAACAAGTACCAATCATGATGAATGCTTTGAGACAACAGAAGCTTGTTAGACTTGCAGAAAGTGTACGTAAAAGGCATGGTTACAGTGACGAGGCAGAAGTTCCACCAACTCAGATAAATCTGCCCCAAATTCCAACACCCGTGCAAGGTTAGTAAAATCTAATAAAAAAAAAAATACTGCTGTTCTCCAAATGTAATACCATTTTTGCACATCCTGAGAAACATTGCTAGCACGATCCCGATGCATCAAGTTTTATGCGCTTTTATACAAATAAATATATTTCAAGATTATTTTCTTCTTACCTCTTGTCACTTTGCAAACTTGCATGATCACTGGACCCTTCAAATTGATTTGATCAAACTTGACCCCTGTTGTAATATAGTTGAGAACTCCTTGTACACTTAGTACATCCCCAAATACTTGTGAAGAAAAGTCTTGCAAGTAATTCAAGTGTGAATCAAATCCACAGCATCATGGTGTCATAGCCATTAGACCACTGATCTTTCGCTTAGTATTTGTATTTAAAAATATTTGATGATCAAGATTTGCTGTTGATTTTATGAATATCCATTTAAATAATAGAGCAAGCCTTTTTCCTAAAAGGATTTGTCTACACAGTATTATTATTGGAAATTTTGTTCTATTACAGGTTGCTTAGATGATATTGACATGGTGTTTATCTCTGACAAACTTGTTGGCAAAGACTTGTTAAATTTCGGCATCTACCTTGGTATGGAGAAACATGAAATAAATCGAATTGAGTCAGACTTTTCACCACCAATTGTAGACGCCTGTATTGAAATGTTGGTACAGTGGCGAGAAAGACAGAAAGCTGAAGTAAATCATCTCAAAACAATTAGTGAAGCCCTGAATAAACTTGAACGAATAGATATCAAGGAAGAACTTGAATCATACTACCAGAACAAATACAGAAAAAAAATTGATGACCAATCAACAAACCAAGTTACAGTCATGATGAATGCTTTGAAGCAACAGAAGCCTGTTGTACTTGCACAAGGTGTGTGTGAAAGGCAAGGCTACAGTGATCATTCAGAAGTTGCACCAACTCAGATAAATCTGAATAAAAAAACAAAACCAATGCAAGGTTAGTGATCTTTATTGCCATTTTTGCGTTTACTATGGAACATTGCTGGTACGATTCCCTTGCATCACGTTCTGTGGACAATAATATTTTGAATGTTGGGTTCAATAAAAGAATAATTAAAGATTGTGTTATTTCTGGTTGATAATAAAACTACTACAGATTCTAGTCTTTCAGTCATGTTAAGAAATGTTAAGAAATTCATAAAAAGAGTGCATGATTACCATTGATTATGTTGGAGCCAATTGTATGAACTTTAATGAATACTCAATGTATGGAGTAGGTAGTATGAATAGTATCTTTTATTGTGTATTTTTTATTTATAAAACTTGGAACCAGTAATATGCAAATGAAGTGTATTTTAAAGCCAGTAGTTAATGTTAATAATTATTAATATTTTCAAGAAAATGGTAGATAACATACAGGTCAATCGAAACGTAGCTTAGGGCTGTTTAATTAATTGGTGTTACCACCCCACATAGCAGTTCCAACAATTGGGGAGAAATTTTGTTACATAGCTCCCCTCTTAGCCCGAATCGTCCCTTGAATCGAATATAAACTTTACACATAAATAACAAAATTTCTTTAAGATAACAATAAGCCTAATCGAAGGGTCTACTGTGCCTCCAATTTGATTACTCATTGACATAAAAGTCTAATCGAAGGGTCTACTGTGCCTTCGATATGATTACTTGTTGACGAACTCTAACAGAGGATCTAGTGTGCCTCTGTGTCATTAACTAATTTAAATAATTATTAACTTTTTTTAATTAAAAACACCAAACAGAATTGAACTATGTCCTCTGACGTAGAAAGTGTCCTCCACCTTGTCTTAAACTTCAGTAACTTGAAAAAGTATCGCCCCTTGCAGTCCCGGCAGGTCTGCTTCCAACTTCCGCTTCGTCTTTAACTGGTTTTGAGGCTGACAACATGGCAGGTTTCCCTTTTTTAACACAACAGATTTTTGGAGCAGGCCAGTGTCCATTGTCTCCTCTACTAATGTTTCTGAACTGGAGAATAACTGCAAAATTTTCCCTTTCTATTCCTGAACTGCAGACTTGGCATCAAATTCAGTATCCTTTTTTACTTTTTGGACCACCGCTCGGCCTATCATGACTCATTTTTTTTACTAATTTGATTTACTCCAAAATCACCTCAGGGATATTAATTTCTGATATTTCCAATCACTTACCTTTCTTTCAGATTATTCAAAATTTTACTTTAAAGACTAAATAATCTGATGACTACTTTATATATAATATTGATAATGAGTCCGCTTTAATTTCTGATATGGCAAGAACTGATTGGGCAGAGGTTCTTTCCGAACAAAACTGCAACACTGCGTATGAAATGTTTTATTCTACCTTTCAATCAAGGTTAAAATAAAAGCAACTAAGTATTCATGGATAACATCAGCTATTCTAAAATCTAGCAATAAAAAACATCTGTTATATAAGAAGTTCTAAACCCTCCATTGAAAATAGAAAATCATATTGCAATTATCATGATATTTTTGTAAACATCTGTGAAAATGCCAAAAAAAAAACTGTTTTCATAAAAAGCAATGTTAAAAATAACTTGGAATGTAATAAATACGATTATCACACCAAGAAACCATACGAAGAATCATATTACAAATAACATGTTCCACCTTAATACAGTACTAAAATTTTAGGCACTCGAAATATAATACTTTAATGGTTACTTCATAAATATTACTAAAAACTCTTCTGTTAGTGAAAACCCAATGGATTATTTTAATAATATAATTCTATAACTAATTTTTATTATTCCAATCATTGATCAAGAAGTTCTTGATTGTATATTTTATTTTACGTCATCAAATAGCTTTGGACATGATATATACCTCTAAAAATTAAGCTTTTTTGCAAATGCAACAAATGTGAAAATGTTCACCAATAACTCACTTTTTTAGTCTTTGATTTAAAAACGGGATTGTTCTTGACAGCTTGAAAATTGCAAAAGTGATACAAATTCTCAAAAAGGGTGACAAAACTGATATCTCTAATTACAGACCAATTTCTTTTCTTCCAGTCTTTTCAAAAATACTCAAAAAATGTATGCACTCTATAGACTATATAGTTTTCTTGATATGCTCTCAATATGGTTTTTGTAAAAGGCACACAACTGAACATGCAATTATTGAATCAGTTAGTAAAATCTTGGATTCATTCATAGCCGTCAAAGTCCCATTCAATGGAATATGTGTCCCAGTTATTTAACAGAAATTACAAATACATTTAAGAGGAAACTGAAGATACCCTTTATGTCCAAATATATATAGTCAGTACTTAAGTCATTGAAGTTACTTTTTGTCATTGTTATTGTTATTGTAAATCCAGTTCCAGGGCTAGTGGAGACAAGTTTACTTCTAGGCTAGTCCTCATCGAAGCCCTGTGCAATATTTCCTGGCTGCAATAAATTTGAATTTTTTTTTAGGGTCACCTTATCCACCCTCAGCTATGCATAAGCCTCATTCATCCTCGGCTGTTCATACGGCTCATAAATCTTCGACTGTGGATGCGGCTTATCCATCCACGACTAAGGATACGCTTCAACCATCATCGGCTACGCATGAGCAATCCTGTATGCAAGGTGAGCTG
>NW_022719399.1:26938-43037 GCF_011630105.1 Anneissia japonica
AGCTGAGACAATTCTCTTTCATATATTTGATTTCTTTTTACATTTTGATGACGTCATTATGGTCAAAAAAATTGTTTTTTTTTTCTGACCCCACATCTTTCTTTCATCTAAAAGTTGATGAGCCCATATCATCTTAACCATTCGTCATTTCTGAATCATATTAAGTGAGCATAATCTTCAGGTCAAGGCTGAATGTCATGTACCTTAATTTTCCGTTCGCGCTACTTAACGTGCGCGTACGCACGTACGTACGTATAAGGGTCAAAGTACGGCGAATCACCAAATCTAGTTACTATTATACTTTGAAATACTGACATAGTTACGGATTTTAAAAAATAAAATAGTATAATACATACTCGTATTATCAGGAATGATAAAGACATAATTAATGTCGAATTATTGAATCCAAACACGATGGCGTGCATTTCAAAAGTATGTACTATACTGTCTTATCGTAAATAATCAGTGGAACTTCCGGTTTTATAAAGGTAAAATTAAGTATATATTTATTTATAAAGTATAAAAAGTTAGAAAATATATTAGTGATCTATTAATGTCACTTTTTAATTAATGTTTAATTGAAACATTTGATGGCCTTGAAAATAAGAGCATGATTTGTTTTTGGTTTCCTGGAAATTTTTGGAGGAAATGTTCCATTATTATAAATATAAAATAAATGTATTATTTTGTTATATAATGTTTATGATTTTTATGATACCAATTTCCCTTATTATTAACGTGACTATCTTATACAAAAAAAAATATTGTTTGTTTCTTTTTTCACAGTACTGGGAGAGACTGTAGAAGCAAAAATTGGTGATATTGCAACGTTGAAATGCAGGTGTAAACATTTGAAACATACTTGGAAAAAACGTGACAGGAACGGAATCTATCATCGTATTAAGAATACTTCACGTGTTAAAATAACTGCAGAAGATGAAGTGTCCACATTGAGAATCAAAGGCTTAACATCAGAAGATGCTGGAAAGTATCTGTGCACTTCGAATGATGGGGGAAAAATCATACAAGAAACAACACTCAAATTGAAACAAGACTGATACATTATACCTATATATACATACATATATATACATACATATATATACATACATATATATACATACATACATATACATATATACACATACATATATACACATACACATAAATACATACACATACACATAAATACATACACATACACATATATATACACATATATATATATAAATATACATATATATATATATATATATATATATATATGTGTGAGGTTCTATAGTTTGTTTATACAAATGTCAAGGTAAGCGTCAAAACCGTTGGACCACAGAGACTTCATGATTGAATAGATTAAAATAACGCCAGATACACTCTAATACACAATAGTTACAGCTGGAAACAAATAATAGCATATACTGTAATGTAAAGCCGTGTTTGTAAAACTGTAAAAAGATAAAGCAAAACAAAACAAGTTGATTTTGATGGGGATAGTCAAAGAAACCAATTACATGGGTATATTTCCGCCCTAAACAGCAAATACGAGAACAAATAAAAAAATGAATCACAAATTTAAATAGTGGTTGAAGCGCCATCATGCCTCTCCCTCATTTGTAAAATAGTTTTTATCAATTAATTTTACGAAACATACTAATGCTTATGCTGCTCTATATTTTGCTTGCTACTGTTCCATTCTTGAAAAGCAGAGGCGTAGATTGTGCCACCAATATATAGATATTCCAGGCACATAATCGGTTTTAGGTACACCTTCAACATCCACAGCATTTTAGCTTATTCAAGAGGCGTACCAGTGTCCAGGTTAGTCTGATACAGTACCTCTATGGTTGGTAAAGCAAAAACACTACCAACAAAAAGGCCTATATTAACTGTTCATGGTTTTTTTTTTTTTTTTTTTTTTTTTTGGTTGCTTTAATTTTTTTTTTTTTTTTAGTATCATTAAAATAATTGACAGTACACTTTATTTTTTTTAAATTCAAACATCTTCTGTAAGCGGGCCAAGTATTCAATATTTTTAATGAGATGTCTGAAGTCTATAATTGCGGCAATTGATAAATGTATTTTAATTCAAGTTAAATATAAATGTTCTCTCTAATAACTTCTTTTAAAGAACTGTCTGAGTTGGATTTCAATCAACTGCTCAAAGACGTGTCCTCATGGTGGGAACGACATGGAAACTTGAATATGTTGAAAGTGATACTTAGCGAATTTAAGGTAATTCCTGTAGCACAGATGGAGGAGCAAAGCCAGCCATATTCTCTTTTTCGACTACTTATAGGTAGCGGACTTATCAGCAAATCAAATGTTGGTGTCATTTTTGAAGTCGTTGATTTGGGTGACCTTAGTGGCGTAGAAGAAGTGATCAGAAAATCGATACCGACATTTGCTGGATTTAAAAAAATTGAAATCACCAGCTTTTCAGTTCATCGACGAAATTTGCTCGAATTTGGCAAGGTTATAGACAGAAAAAACATAGCACACATAGAGGACTTGTATCGCCCCAACGAACCCAAATCAAAGGATCAGTGGTGTTTAATACTTGAACTGGAAAAGAGTGGTATACTTACTGACGACCCAAAAGTTAAGGAAGCATTCGTTAAGAAACTTATAGACAACGGTATGAGAGCTGAAGCTGAAGCATTGGATACCTTTAAAGTGAACTAAGAGATGGACAAAAGTGAGAAGTTAAAAACAAGAAATATTTCCTATAAAAAAAACCGCAATATCTTTAACTTATGACAGGTTTGCATTTCCAAACTTAATAAATTATCATAGTCTTGAGGATGAATTACCAATGAATTTCTTTTATGTTATGACACATAGACATAAAAATAATTGCCTACAGAAATTGATTTACGACTGGTGTAACAATAGCCACGAAGTTATTTACATTGCTGTCACAGGATTATAATAATAAAAACGCATACTATGTAACTTAAGGATTTTTTTCCTGTTAATAAGATTTCGATTGTTTTAAATAAGCTAATCAATTTTTTAATTGGGTAGGCAGCCTTTAATTTAAACATTACGACATATCATACAATATCGTAAGATTTGGTATACAGCTATATAAATCTATGCCTATTACTTTTATTTATATTCAATATGAATGAAATTAGTGTAAGTAATCAACATTATAACAATACTGTACATAAAATAACCGAAATAGATAGAAATTACTCAAATAACCGACCAGATTCAATGCTGAGGTGAGTGGCAGAGTAGGAGGTGTGCTAGGTTGTTTACTAGAAATCTGCAGAATCCAAGAAAAACGAGTAGGTCTATCAGAATGTCTTGTAAGCATATTTATAGTATATACATAAAGATTAACTAAGATAACCTGTCGTCGCCCTTTACTTGCTTGAGCTACCAAGATAACAAAATTGTATGCTTATATAACAAGAACGGACAAGCACTACTCAGAGGTGAGTCTAAAGAGCGAAACACATGGAAACTCCCTCAGTTAGGGCTTATTTAATCAATTTTAAAGATTTTTTCTCTCCGACGATGCGAATCCCTTTCTTCCCTTTTGAGTAAACTCTCTTATTAACCAAACTAGCTTGCATTAAATACTATTAACATGATGAACTTTGCTATTTACATGCTAAAAATGCTTTAACCACTGAGACTATTTCCTACTCCCCTCCTCATCGTACCCCTCCCCATCGTACCTCTCCCGGAATCTCACAATAGGCATGCAGGTGCCTCCTGTGTCTCCTAGATACCTGATATAGATTCCTGGTTACGACAGCCTACAAATTGTGTAGGTCCAGAATATTATCAAATCTATGAGAATTTATTGAAGTTTAACTGAAAATGTGGAGGGCTTTAACTAAAATTACTATAACTTTTTCCCCCAAAGAGGAATGAAGAGAATATTTTGCAAGGTTAAGACACCCATGCGCATTGATTGATACCAAAAAAGCTTCGTTAACAATTTTTTCCCCGGTGCATCAGTAAAATGACCAGACTATACCGCAGTTCCATGACCATGTGCAATATTCCTGTTTTGTCTAAGCGGCGCACTCGACTGTGTAGGGATTACTTCCAGAATCCCAAGAAAACTTCCCATAGACTACACCACCTCCTTCCTAAAGCCTCCTTCCAATTACCATCTTAGAAAACCTAAACCCTCCCAAAAGTCAAAACTGAACGGTCCAAAAAAATTAATCTTAAATTTTGGTTTGTTCCAAGGCTGGTAAGAACTCCCTGCACAGGCGAATGCTTTGTTTATTTTTAAATCAGCAATTAAAATAATTATATTAACCTCACTACAATAATTAACTCCTTAATATTCATTTAATTCATTCAGGGGCGGATCTAGAAATGTCCAAAAGGGGGGCCGGAAGTGGGGGCGAAAGTTGGGCCGATTGAGACAACACTGTCGTAGGGGGTCCGGGGCATGCCCCCGCGAAAGTTTTGTGTTCTAGACGCCCGAACATAACATTTGAGGCATTCTGGGCTATCATTTTTTTCTTTTTCTCTTTTTTCCCTTTTTTTTCTTTTTTTTACCTCCCTAAATCCGCCCCTGATTCATTGATGTAACTTATATTTGACCTGCGCTTGGATGAAGACGACGTCCTAAGTATTAAAACAATTATGTATTTGAAAAATACATAATAATGTACATCAATAAAAAAAATGGTTTATTATAAATAAAAACAAGTAATTGGAAATGATGTATTCTTATAAATATACATGTTAAATCTGTTTGCTAGATTAGCATTAATAACAGGAACATTATATGCAGAGCAGAATCATTAAATATCAGTCTTAAAATAGTTTTATCTGAATCAAGATTATTTTATATATATCTCTTAATTTCTTAAAATATTCGTTTTCATAAATTTATTTCACTTCAAAAGGTCCATGGATTGCGCCGCCAGTGCGCCATCCATGAAAGAGGAAATGTTTTGACTACACAAAGTTTCACGGACTTTGCATTGACGATGTTAAAACAGCGTTTTGCGGCATGTCATTGATGTCCCATAAGGTCAAAGGTTGAACTATCATCACACACTTTTGATGACGTCATCCAGGACCAAAGATATTGGACCGTAGCATCCCTAAACTATGCATGAAAACATTAGTGTAAATTGTTTAATAACATGTATATAAAATGTATGTCCTTTAATGTAGGCAATTTAAAAGACATGTCATGGCTTATATATTATTGTTTATATATTATTGTTCAAATGATGAGTATTATGCAATATATATAAATATACACCATCTGAGATGGCATTGTGCAGAGATCCCAAGTTTGAAAACCAAAAAATAGGGAGATTTTTTTCGTGAAGCGATCGCCTCCTGTAGTGACGCACTGTGCATGAAAGTAGAACAGATAATATTGTTAAAATTTACATACATGGAGGCTTCGTGATCAAAACTTCTTCCAGGTTTTGGCATGTTGGCCCCTGGCGTGGCTAGAATACTGGTCCACGCCTAGGTGCCTGAAATCGTAAATAGGCCGTGAAGTAAACGGTTTGCAGAACGCTGATTTAGGGGGTGCGATTGCACCGTCTGCACCTGCCTCCCCCTCCCCACTCACCACTCCCAACCCCTACATCCACCCAGCCGCATTTATTGTATCCGCTCAGTTCCAAAATCAAATTTTATTTATTTATTTATTTTAAATCGGACAGTAGGTCCCTCCCTCGTTTCCTTTTCATACTATTTATTTTTATACTACAATCTACGGTAACCTTTCAAATGTCAGATTTTTGTTGAATAGGGTCGAAGTACTTTGATAGAATTTTAAGATATCGTTTATGCCTGCATATAACTCATTTTCTCAGCGGCACAAAGCATTATTTTATGTACAACCTTTTATAATAACACATAGGCTACTTCACAAGGTTTATTTTGTTTCTTTTATTTATTTTTTTTGCTGTCTATAACTATAGCTGTGCGTGACTGAATCAATTCGAACAGAAATTTTGTAAACCAAATTTTTGTCTAAGTTAAAAAGAAAATAATACAAATGTGGAATACAACCTAACGATCTAGAAGTATGCATGAGATTATAAGCCTTCTCGTTATATTTTACCAAACTCCATCATGCATTGTTGAACATGAATAGGCCTATTTCAAGATACGTTAAACTTTATCAACAATAACCTGTTCGCGATAAAGTACGGTATAATGCCTTGTCGGCCTAAAATATTTCTTTAGTTATCGTAAGCCTTTGTATAACACAGATTTACCAAGTTTTAAATATTGCTGTTTACAGCAAGTTCAAAGCTATCGGAATTATTGTGCGTGAACGAGTGCGTGCAGTGTTTTATTAGGGCCTATTCATTCATATTGAGGCCCGGGTGTCTAGGATGTGGCTATAAAAATGAATATGAAAATGAGGATAAAAACAGTAATAATATTAATGTATTTATTTTTTCCACACCAACATAACATAGTAAACATATGCAGAGAATAGGGATCCACAGGAGGAACAATTAATATACCTAATATTTCTTCCAATATTAGGTTTATTATAATAACTAATAATAATAAATAATCATAAGTAATAATAATAATAAATTACAATAAAATATGAATAATTTATTATTAATAATTATAATATATAATGGTAATAATAAATAATGGTAATAATAATAATAATAATAATAATAATAATAATAATAATAATAATAATAATAATAATAATAGGGCCTACATTGGTTACGATGATGACGACAGAGTACAATGTATTTAAACGCTCACATGGGTAGTAGTGGTATACTGTGGGCATACAATGCTCATAACAATCACCGAGATTTATATAAACATTATGTACTCCGTTCGTGGGTACATGAGACAATTACTGAACATAAAAAAAAACAACTTTACATCTTTTGACTCCGAGGCCATAAAGTCAAAATGACTCTGCAAGATAATGAATTTGAACAACATACAATTCTTGTAGCGTAGAGTAGTAGATAATACTGGCGGTTCTATTTTAGTTTGATAATAAAAGTGTTTATACTCTGGGTCTGACGTATCATATCAAATAGGCGATCTATACATTGTCATAAGCTCCTTGCGTTCAAGATGATTTATTAATGTTAATGTGGTGCGAGACATATGAAATGTTTCCCTTCCAATCTATTAAATATAGAATGATAAATTACAGTAGTTAGAAAATAAATAATAATAATAATAATATGATATAGTAGGCCTAAAAATAGAATCAGCGTTCATTATTCCGAAATTTTCAGCTGAAAACAAATTATGTGTTTAGTGAAAACGGTTAAACATGTAGTTAGGACTCAAGAAATAGCAACCACCGCTGGGTGGGTGTGGGGCAACGATGGAGCAGCATGGGCGTTTCGCGCCCAATCAGTGCACATGGTGTAAAAAAAATAGAAAATGTCATCCATTTCGGACTAACGGCCTATATAAGTCATGTCACAAATATATATTTTTAAGAGAAACGTACAGTAATTAATTATTAATTAATAACAACCACCATGGTTGGAGCTGAGGTGAGAAAATTTGAGGAAATATTACCTCTAGATGGCCAGAAATGACACTTTTAGCAAAATTTATCATCATCACATCACCATTAGTCAAAATGAAGCGCCAAAAAAAAAAAAATTCTCATTATCTTTTATCAGGGATTTTTGACAACCCTAGAGATCTTATTAATGTGTGTGTGATATACCATAGAAAACAAAGCTTAAAAACATTGTCTTTGAGTATGTACTTTACATAGGCCTATTTCAAAATGTGATTTCACAACCACCTCAGCCCCACCATGGCTGGGGTGATTTCACAACCACCTCAGCCCCACCATGGCTGGGGCTGAGGTGAGAAAATTTTAGGAAATAGTACCTTTCGAGATGGCCGGAAATGACACTTTTATATAGTAAAATTCATCATCATCACATCACCATTATACGGTAGTCAAAATGAAACGCCAACAAATTTCTCATGATCTTTTATCAGGGATCTACATATCCAGGACAACTTAAGCCTAACTATAGCTTACTAAGCTTTAACTATATATACTATAATAATTATGATCAACAAAGTAAAAAGTCCGTCTGCACCTGCCCCCCCCCCACCTTCACCACTCACAACCCCTACATCCGCCCAGCCACATTTATTGTATCCGTTCAGTTCCAAAATCAAATTTAATTAATTAACAAATCACAAATTTCTTCGCATTTAGCACAATTTTCTTCACTTTTTATTGCTATTAATATTATCAATTATTACTATCGTCATCATCATCATCATCATATCATCATCATCATTGCTATTATTATTATTATTAGTAGTAGTAGTAGTAGTATTAAACACAAATTTAAAGAAACTTGCAAATAGATAAAAACGATATTGAACCACAGTATTGCATTTCTATCTTAAAAGACTTGGCCTGAAATTTATGGATTTAAGTTTTTTTTTAAAATCACGCTTAGGCCTACGTGTTCCATTAGGCCTATGTATAACGTGTACTAATGTATATTTACATGTTTTAAAAGTATTCATTTTGAGTGATCAGGAAAGAATTTGTATTTTCCCTGAAAAGAGCCGCACTGGGCCGGATTGAGGATTTGGCTGTAGGGGTGCCTGTGAGTCCACACAACCTCAGTTCCAACAAGGTTGGGGTGAGTTGCGAACATTTTGAGAATATGAAATTTTAGTTGCCTGGAAATTACACTCTCATACCTCAGCTTAAAAAATCTTACCGGTAATTCATATCAACAATACAACAAATACTTTCCCTAATACAATTTAGGGCGATGTTTGCAAACCTTGGGCCGCGAAACATTTTTGGAGAGCCGCGAAGCCGTCTGAGAAATTAAAAAAAAAAATCATAAGATGCGTCTCAACATGAAGAAAATAGTAAAATAGTATATATAAGTTTAGTAATTGCTGACTTCGTGTTAGTCTGCACTCATTTCCAGGCGTAGTAAAGTAGGTGGTAGAACAATTGCTCTGCATGCGGCCGCATCACGGTCGTACGATAGACTTATATCATTCCACAACGAGCGACTAAAAAAAGTGGCCTAAAATTAGACTCATTACCAAACCTTTCATTTAATGACAAAATTATTTACCATTATGATAATTTTTGGCTTATGGTATTATAAATATTTATCAATAGTGGAGAAGAAATGCAAAATAAAAGGTGTGACAAAAGAAGCGGTGGTATGGTTGGACCGCCAATTCGTCGCTCAAATTTGCGGAGTAACTGTGTGTGCATGAAAGTAGAACAGATAATATTGTTAAAATTTACATACATGGAGGCTTCGTGATCAAAACTTCTTCCAGGTTTCGGCATGTTGGCCCCTGGCGTGGCTAGAATACTGGTCCACGCCTAGGTGCCTGAAATCGTAAATAGGCCGTGAAGTAAACCATTTGCAGAACGCTGATTTAGGGGGTGCGATTGCACCGTCTGCACCTGCCTCCCCCTCCCCACTCACCACTCCCAACCCCTACATCCACCCAGCCGCATTTATTGTATCCGCTTAGTTCCAAAATCAAATTTTATTTATTTATTTATTTTAAATCGGACAGTAGGTCCCTCCCTCGTTTCCTTTTCATACTATTTATTTTTATACTACAATCTACGGTAACCTTTCAAATGTCAGATTTTTGTTGAATAGGGTCGAAGTACTTTGATCTAATATAACCCATTTTCTCAGCCGCACAAAGCATTGTTTAATGTTCAACATTTTAAAATAACACCTAGGCTACTTCACAAGTTTTTTTTTTGTTTTTTTGTTCTGCTGTCTATAATTATAGCTGTGCGTGACTGAATCAATTCGAACAGAAATTTTGTAAACCAAGTATTTGTCTAAGTTAAAAAGAAAATAGTACAAATGTGGAATACAACCTAACGACCTAGAAATATGCATGAGATTATAAGCCTTCTCGTTAACAAACTCCATCATGCATTGTTGAACATGAATAGGCCTGTTTCAAGATACGTTAAACTTTATCAACATAACATGTTCGCGATAAAGTACGGTATAATGCCTTGTCGGCCTAAAATATTTCTTTATGTATCGTAAGCCTTTGTACAACACAGATTTACCAAGTTTTAAATATTGCTGTTTACAGCAAGTTCAAAGTTATCGGAATTATTGTGCGTGAACGAGTGCGTGCAGCGTTTTATTAGGGCCTATTCATTCATATTGAGGCCCGGGTGTCTAGGATGTGGCTATAAAAATGACGATGAAAATGAGGATAAAAACAGTAATAATATTAATGTATTTATTTTCTCCACTCCAACATAACATAGTAAACATATGCAGAGAATAAGGATCCACAGGAGGAACAATTAATATGCCAAATATTTCTTCCAATATTAAGTTTATAATAATAACTAATAGTAATAAATAATCATAAGTAATAATAATAATAATAAATTACAATAAAATATGAATAATTTATTATTAATATTAATAATAATAATAAATAATGGTAATAATAAATAATGGTAATAATAATAATAATAATAATAATAAAATAATAATAATAATAATAATAATAATAATAATAATAATAATAATAATAATAATAATAATAATAATAATAATAATAATAAAAATAGGGCCTACATTGGTTACGATGATGACGACAGAGTACAATGTATTTAAACGCTCACATTGGTAGTAGTGGTATACTGTGGGAATACAATGCTCATAACAATCACCAAAATTTATATAAACATTATGTACTCCGTGGGGGGGGGGGTGTCGAGGGCAGGTGCAGACGGTGCAATCGCACCCCCTAAATCAGCGTTCTGCAAACTGTTTACTTCACGGCCTATTTACGATTTCAGGCACCTAGACGTGGACCAGCAGTCCAGCGGCGCCAGGGGCCAACATACCGAAACCTGGAAGAAGTTTTGATCACGAAGCCTCCATGTATGTATAGTTTAACAACATTATCAGTTCTACTTTCATGCACACACAGTCACTCCACAAGTTTGAAAGACGAAAGACGAATTGGCGGTCCACCCATACCGTCGCTTCTTTCGTCACACCTTTCATTTGTATTTCTTTTCTACTATTGATAAATATTTATAATACCATAAGCCAAAATTATCATAATGGTAAATCATTTTGTCATTAAATAAAAGGTTTGGTAATGAGTATAATTTTAGGCCACCTTTTAAATTTTTTAGTCGCTCGTTGTGGAATGATATAAGTCTATCGTTCGACCGTGATGCGGTCGCATGCAGAGAAATTGTTCTAGCAGAGAGAAGATGTTCGACCGTGATGCGGTCGCATGCAGAGAAATTGTTCTAGCAGAGAGAAGATGTTCAGTGCTGGAGTTAATTGCATCTTTGCGTCTTACCACCTAGTGAACTCAGTGTACTGTAGGTACTACGCCTGGAAATGAGTGCAGACTAACACGAAGTCAGCAATTACGAAACTATAGCTTTAATTGATTGTTAATATTATATATATATAAATCCTGCATCCGCCCCAGTGCGGCTCTTTTCAGGGACGAATCCAGGGGGAGCCGTGGGAGCCGCAGCCCCCCACCTATTTCTACACAGTGTTAACATTTTAAAGCTTATTCTTGAGCAAATACAAATTCTTTCCTGGGATCACTCAAAATGAATACTATTAAAACATGTAAATATGCATCAGTACACGTTATACATAAGGGAGGGAGGAAGTGAGGTGAAAGAAATTATCGGGGAAGGGGCGGGGAACGCCCACTGTATGGAGATAATTTGCAAAGTCCTAGTTCCGAAGCATTGAGCGAAGTTTCTTGGCTTACATAGTGGAATTTTAATAAAACTTTAATTGGACAATAGGCTAATTTAGTATTGTATTTGTAGGCTGACGGTAAATGTATCACTTCACTGTATCAAAGCAATCACCTGTTTAATCTTGCATTGTTTCAAATACACGCTCGCCTATGCTCTGGGGTGGAGCAAGTCTTACCGGATAAGAACTACACCGTAGGCCCAGTGTACAATTAGCTTAGTGTGCTATAAAGAACCCAGTACATCTTTCGAGACGAGTAGGGGGTTACCCTGGTGTAGGTGTACTGGTCCATCTTACAGCCCCCCTGCCCTTATCCTGTGTAAGAAAGCACGCCGACAGGTAGTCTGTACTAAAATGGAAGACGCATGCAACGGTGAAATCGCGAAACGGAGCAGCTGATCATTCAGACTGACGCAGACTTGAAAGTAGCGAATCTTAATTGAATAATAAATAGTATTTCCAAACTGACAGTCAATGTTAACTAAACTCCAGAATCTACTATCAAATCACTTGTTTTATTCCTACATACATATACATATATACACATATATACACACATATATACATATATATATATATATATTATATACATATATACATATATAATATATATATATATACATATACATATATATATATAAATATATATATATATATAACAAATATAAATAAATAAATAAGTATCTAATTCACATCCAAAATCCAAATACATAATTTCATAAAGAAAAATAATATCAGAAAGCATTCTACTGTTACTAAGTAGATCATTATTAATATCACAATTAGGCATCTTAATACCGTTAATTCCTTTTGAAAACCACATTTTGCTTCAGTCTTCCATACAAAACTCAACAATACAAAGATATTTGCACAAAGTGATGCATACAAATTATTAAAGTCTGCCATAGAATCTGCGATAACCAGATTAAAATGTAAGCTAATTTTAGAGTTAGGGTTGCAGACAAACATCCTCAGCGTGCTCCGTGGTGACAATTTGCGTCCACTAGAACACAGTGTATTAAATTAGAGAGGTGTCCCTATTATATGTCACAAGTATCGTATTACCCCCTTCCCAAGGAATTCCCAAGAAAACAACTCGCCCCCCCCCCACCCCCCCCCCTGTCGTCCATTCCCAACATTGAAAATTTCCGAAAAAAAAAAATAGAGCTCAAGCAGTTAAAAATCAACTAATATCCCCTTATTTTTATTCTGCAGCGTCCTCAATTCATTATCGGGCCACCCTTCCACATTCGCGTTCACCCATCAACAATCCCGCCCCCTCCCCTCCATCGTTTCAAATGTCATTCCCCCATTTCAAGACTCCTTGATACGACCCAGGTAATCCTATTCTATGTTACTGTGCTGCAGTGGCTTCAAATTGTATTTTTGTTTTCCCTCCTCTGACGATATATAAAAAATAATTTAAAAAAAATCTTGACTTGCATACACAAATAATTAAGATTTAATAAGATAACATAAAAAAAAACTGTCATTGTCCATCAAGTATTTTGGAAATTCATTTGGCGTAAAATACAAAAACACATTAATTAAATTACATCAAAATTTAAATTGCACTCCAAATTAGAAATTGTTTTATCAAAAAGTATTACCGTATGTAAAAAATATTTAAAAGAAATACATTAGGAAAACACGTCTACATATAAATTGTATTTAATTGCACTTAAATTTACCATTAATCATTATAATCATTTATCATTAATGCCTCAAGCTACATACGTATTCATATATAGAATAAAATAAATAAATATAATAATAATAATAATAGGATTCAAGTTTTTACTACCTAGCAATGGGAACATTTTTTTGCAACACCACTCCCAATTCTCCCAGCTATTCTTATCCATAATAATTGATAAAGTCTCAGTGGCGGAGAGTCAGATTCTCCCCCAAATTTTTGCACTTTCATTTTATTGAATTAAAAGTTGTACGGTATTGTAACACAACAGATTTTAATGTCATCATCATCGTTATCATCATCATCGGTTTTGGTCCGTAAATATGCATCGCACTTGGAACAGAGCACAAGTTAAGTGAATAGATAAAATTCAAGACGGTCAAGTCATTCGTAATTGTTGTTCTTTCCACTCGCTTTGATAAGTGGGGTTTTAACTATAGATGATTGGTGAAAAGTGTGGGTACAATTCATATGATGTCCCCTTACATTTTACAATGTCGGGGTCGCGTCCACCTGTACCCCACCGATCACGCCTATGGCTAAAAGCAACATGTGGTGGACCAGCATCACACTCATGCGCTTCGTGTCTTATTTACCTTGAAGCTTTTAATGTTGTTTGTGACATGCATCATTTTTGTTTCCGCTTAAATTTCCTATCACCGAGCAGACAATAATTCAATGTTGTGTCTGATAATGTTTGCGTCTCGTGTGCTATTAGCAGTTTTTGTTTACATCTACTAAGCCAATTCTCTGAATGCACACAACGAACACAACAAATCTCGCTCTACGGTGAAAACTAATAAAGCCATATTCTGGGGCCTGTGTGAGAACAGTAGATTTCGAACTGAACAGGTACGCCAGTATACATAAATAAATAAATTACCTAGGCTAGGTCAAGAAAGGTTTATGGTTATGAGATAGCAAGTAAATAGACTTACTAAGGTACCAACAATTTTAAGAGGTCTGAGGCATGCATACCCACACACATACATATACTTTACACGCATGGCTTATTTTAATATTAATAGGGCACACGCGTGTGTTTGGAACTAAATATAAGCATTTTCATCGTGGTTTTATTTATTACAATTCATAGGCCTATTCTTTCACCATCATTACACATTGAGGCCCTTCTTTTAGGTAAAACGATCTCTCTTAAATTTTCTTTCTCAAGTTTTTGGACTATTATGTTTTTAAATAACTTAGAAGGCAAAGGAGGGCAAGCACAAGCTTCAACCCTAACACATGCGCGCGAAGCGCGCGAAAATTTTTTTTGTGCTTTTAATTCTAATTTCGTCGGAATTGATCAAAACTCCCTAATTTTGCAATTTTTAGAGGAAATTGGCCTACCTCAACAAGAAATGCTCTTATGTTATGGCCACACTCGTTTTTTTTTAAAACTGAATATAAGCATTTTCCTTATGGCTTTATTTATTACAAACATATTCTTTCAACATCATTACACATTGAGGCCCTTTTTTAATAGGTTAAACGATCTATCTTAAATTTTATTTCTTGAGTTTGGGACTATGTGTTATAATTTAATCTATAGGTAAAACGATCTATCTTAAATTTTCTTTCTTGAGTTTGGGACTATGTGTTATAACTTAGAAGGCAAAGGTGAGCAAGCACAAGCTTTAACATAAAAAATGCGCGCGAAGCGCGCGAGAAATGTTTGTTTTTTAAATTCTAATTTCGTTGGAATTGATCAAAACTCCCTAAAATGTGCAATTTTTAGAGGAAATTGGCCTACTTCAACAAAATATGCGATTTAAAATTTGAGATTTTCAGGCACTTTCCCGGGTGAAAAGGGCATTCAATGGGGAAAGACTTTCCACAGCTGGATATTTTCCCCTTGTCCCCCGGTTATTACGCCACTGCGGAGAATGGGTTGCAGGCAGGGGTATTGTGATATCTGTTCATTGTATCTTCCTTTATATTCTTGTCTTTATTTTTCTCATCTCTTTTCCTTTCTCTTTCTTTCCCCTTCTTTCTCTTTCCCTCCCTCTCCCCTCTTTCTTTTCTCTTCTTACCCAGCCAGCCCGGTACGACGGCTTGGTCAGCCCGGTAAAAACCGTCAGTGGGGGGGGGGGGGACAGTCTGCCCCTGCCCCGCCTGTTACGCCACTGTTTATAAGATGAATGGGAATATGAATCATGCAGATCTGGAATCAAATCTAGGTGGTGGGGTCAACATTCCTCCCCCGGGAAAATTTCGATTTTCAGATGGCGGGAAATGAGCTTTCCCGACTTCTGAGGTGTCTTTTAATTACTTTTTTGTTCTTCAAAATTCAAGGTTTTCCCATCTTGAAAACGGTCTGGTAATTTTTTTCCCATTGTATTACAGTAAATAGGGCTTATGCTGTGTAAATAGGGCTTATGTGTGTATACATACATAACAATTTAAAAAAAAATGAGTAGTTGCATACGAATTTTCCATGAATCGATGAATCCCAAAAAGAAAGGGGGGTCCGGGGGTCCTTCCCCAGGAAAATTTTGATTCCTAGAAGGCGGGAAATGAGCTTTCCCGTTCCCGACTTCTGAGGTGTCTTTTAAATTAAAGTCATTAAAAAATACTTCAGAAGTCGGGAAATCTCATTGTTCACCATTTAGAAATCAACATTTTCCCGGGAAGAACTCGAACATCCCTTTCCCTG
>NW_022719399.1:43364-46445 GCF_011630105.1 Anneissia japonica
GGTCAGGACCCATGATCCCCTCCTCCCAGATCCGCCAATGTGAATTGCGAGAAAATGTAACTCGGTCGGGTACTGGATAAACATTCTCTTTCCCATCCTTCTCCTTCTTCCCTCCTTCTTTTTTTGCATTTCCGATCATACAAAGTTCTCCAGACATTGTATATTTTTCGCCAAAAAGTGGGGGGGCCCGGGCCCCCCGGCCCCCCCGGTTCCGCCGCCCATGTGGGGCCTGTGTGAGAACAGTAGATTTCGAACTGAACAGGTACGCCAGTATACACAAATAAATAAATTACCTAGGCTAGGTCAAGAAAGGTTTATGGTTATGAGATAGCAAGTAAATAGACTTACTAAGGTACCAACAATTTTAAGAGGTCTGAGGCATGCATACCCACACACATACATATACTTTACACCGTACCATTTGTCCACGCAACTATATTTGCAGTGACGCTGAGAGGCCAGGGCATATGGAGAAAGTATCCCGGGGCTCGGGATGCTAGGTAAGAATTAGCAAAATGAAATAAACACACATATTAAACGTAAACAGTACATTCATCCAGCATCATTGGTGGCAGGGTGAGGGGGTGGGGATGAAGCATGGGCTTAAGCCCCCACCAGACAGGTCAAGCCACCCCTCCGCAAGTTCTCTGTCCTTCTTTGCACACAACCCCCCACCCCAACTTCTATTTCAAATTCCTGAATCCACCACTGTAAACTTTAATACTGTACGTTATAAATTTTTTCAGCTTTACGTTTGAACAAAAAGGAAGGATAGTTTTTTTATTTTCATGATTCTATATTTCATTTTTCTTCACCTGGTGACATACCCACGCCGCTCCATGCGGCCCTGATCATTTGTGAGGTTTTATTATTTTTTTACAGTATTTATTATTTAGTAATTTTTTTTCACGATACCACTCAGATGGCGTATATTTATATATTGCATAATACTCATTTGAACAATGATATATAAGCAATGACATGTCTTTAAATTGCATAATACTGTTTATATAAATATAGAAAAAAGGACATACATTATATATACATGTTATACATGGAAAAGGGGGAGGGACCTACTGTCCGCCGGATTTAAAATAAATAAATAAATAAATAAATTAAATTTGATTTTGGAACTGAGCGGATACAATAAATGTGGCTGGGTGGATGTAGGGGTTGTGAATGGTGAGGGGGAGGGGGAAGGCAGGTGCAGACGGACTTTTACTTTACGGCCTATTTACGATTTCAGGCACCTAGACATGGACCAGCTGCAGCAGTCCAGCCGCGCCAGGGGCCAACATACCGAAACCTGTCAAGACATTTTGATCACGAAGCCTCCATGTATGTATAGTTTAACAACATTACCTGTTCTACTTTCATGGACATACAGTCACTCCGCAAATTTGAAAGACAAATTGGCGGTCCACCCATACTGTCGCTTCTTTCGTCACACCTTTTGCATTTCTTCTCCACTATATATTCATTTATTATTTATTTATTTCTTCTCCACTATATAAATATTTGTAATACCATAAGCCAAAAATTATCATAATGGTAAATCATCTTGTCATTAAATGAAAGGTTTGGTAATGAGTCTAATTTTAGGCCACCTTTTTTTAGTCGCTCGTTGTGGAATGATATAAGTCTATCGTACGGCCGTGATGCGGCCGCTTGCAGAGCAATTTGTTCTAGCAGAGAGAAGATGTTCAGTGCTGGAGTTGTTCGTAAAGACGTAGCATTATGGACCAGAAATCTTAAGAAGTAGCCAATCAGATACAAGAATTATGACGTAGCCTTTATGACGTACCATGTTTTGACGTGGCTGAAACTGGTCAGATTGTTCTACAGTAGAAAAAATATATGAAAATTCAGCGGTTCGTGCTTCATTGAGTAGTCTACCAACACTCCACACATTGTATACCACGCATTACTATACTGAAACTGAATTCGATAATAAACAGGGATTTGTTTCAATTACAATCTTTTAATACCAAGCGAATTGTTTAAAATAAATCTGTTGCTAAACATTCTTATTTCCAATGGTTGTATGTTTTGTTTTTAATAGTTAGGTATATCAGGAGAAATAATATATTTTAAATTGTGCATAATCAGGAGAAATAATATATTTTAAATTGTGCAAGTAATAATTACGAAACAAATGTTATTCCATGCTTTATTAAACGTATATACTCATAGGTCTACACATTTTTTATATGAACCAGAGCAATTTTGCCGAGGCTAAGTACTCTTATCTTTCGGCCAATTCGGCAGATTTACTTACGATTACGTCGTTTTATTGAAAGAAAATGCGATTTGACAGGAAACCGATTGCGACTGGTGCGTTGTGAAATCGACGTAACGTAAACTAAAATCGTCGCAAAACAGTTTTGGTCAGGAAACCGAAGTATTAAATTTTCATGTGATGCGTCGATTTTCCACTATTTGACAGGAAACCGCGATTTAGTAACTTTTTGTTGAATGAACTCGCATACGTTGCGTTGCAAACGATTCTTATGAAAAGTTGACTCCAAGTCAACTTTTCATAAGAAACGTAAGCGGAAACGTATGCTGTCTGTATATTTTGCCTATCTTGCCTATACAACAACATTGTCGACCAACTCTCATTGACTTACGTATTGATAATAAAATTGTTAAAAAGAAGCATATCCTCCATTTTTTTCAAACAAAATGACAGGCATGTAAAATCTTATAGATTTTGTTAGCCCTATACACAGTGGCGGCTCTAGGATATATTGGGGGGTGGGGAGATAATGTGTACGACTGGGGAGGGGGTGCTAAGTATTTTATGGTTGTAATATAGCGCGCAGCGTTATCCTGAGGGCCGAAGGCCGGAGCCGGGGTTGGATATGGGAGGGGGTGCCCCATACTCCCAAAACGAGATTAAAAAAAAAAAAAGGGAAGTGAAGCATGGGAAAAATGGCTGGAATGGGAAAACTAGACCTATTTTTTTTCTATTTGGTCAGACTGCCCGACGAGCTTTGGCCGATGGGTGGGGGAGGGGACTTGACAAGACCGATGGAGGGCATTACCAGACCGATGGGGGCTTAAGCCCCTGTCTCCCCC
>NW_022719399.1:46601-49046 GCF_011630105.1 Anneissia japonica
TTGTGGGGGGGGGGGGGGGGGGGTGGTGGTCAAGAATAAGGATTGCAATTAGATTTAATTAATTACATTTATTATACAAACAAACTTATATAATATAAAAATAATATATAAAACATATAATATGAATAAATAAAATATAAAATATATAGGCCTATTGCCAGTTGGAATATTTTCTGCTAATTTCAATAAACCAAATATTTGTCTAAGTTAAAAAGAAAATAATACAAATGTGGAATACAACCTAACGATCTAGAAGTATGCATGAGATTATTAGGGCCTATTCATTCCTATTGAGGCCCGGGTGTCTAGGATGTGGCTATAAAAATGAAGATGAAAATGAGGATAAAAACAGTAATAATATTTATGTATTTATTTTTTCCACACCAACATAACATAGTAAACATATGCAGAGAATAGGGATCCACAGGAGGAACAATTAATATACCTAATATTTCTTCCAATATTAGGTTTATAATAATAACTAATAATAATAAATAATCATAAGTAATAATAATAATAAATTACAATAAAATATGAATAATTTAATAATAATAATAATAATAATAATAATAAATAATGGTAATAATAAATAATGGTAATAATAATAATAATAATAATAATAATAATAATAATAATAATAATAAAGGGCCTACATTGGTTACGATGATGACGACAGAGTACAATGTATTTAAACGCTCACATGGGTAGTAGTGGTATACTGTGGGAATACAATGCTCATAACAATCACCGAGATTTATATAAACATTATGTACTCCGTTCGTGGGTACGTGAGACAAATACTGAACATCAAAAAAAAAAAACTTTACATCTTTTGACTCCGAGGCCAAAGTCAAAATGACTCTGCAAGATAATGAATTTGAACAACATACAATTCTTGTAGCGTAGAGTAGTAGATAATACTGGCGTTTCTATTTTAGTTTGATATAATAAAAGTGTTTATACTCTGGGTCTGACGTATCATATCAAATAGGCGATGTATACATTGTCATAAGCTCCTTGCGTTCAAGATGATTTATTAATGTTACTGTGGTGCGAGACATATCAAATGTTTCCCTTCCAATCTATTAAATATAGAATGATAAATTACAGTACACTGTAGTTAGAAATTAAATAATAATAATAATAATAATAATAATAATAATAATAATAATAATAATAATAATAATAATAATATGATATAGTAGGCCTAAAAATAGAATCAGCGTTCATTATTCCGAAATTTTCAGCTGAAAACAAATTATGTGTTTAGTGAAAACGGTTAAACATGTAGTTAGGACTCAAGAAATAGCAACCACCGCTGGGTGGGTGTGGGGCAACGATGGAGCAGCATGGGCGTTTCGCGCCCAATCAGTGCACATGGTGTAAAAAAAAAAAGAAAATGTCATCCATTTCGGACTAGCGGCCTATATAAGTCATGTCACAAATATATAATTTATAAGAGAAATGTACAGTAATTAGTAATTAGTAAGCCCTATAAACTAATCGCCTTAATTAATTTACCCTACCATAAACATATTTTTTTTATAAGAACCAGTACATTTTTTTTTTTGCCGATTTCAAGCTCTGTGATTAGCGGCCCGGAAGTATTCTCAGGGTGGAGGGGTGGAGGGGCATTGGCCACTCGTCGGCCCTGATTAATAGCTAACATGGCTTCGACCCCTTCCATATTCTTCAGCATTATCATGAACCCTGAAATTCCCAACTGTGGCCCCATCGCTTTACTTTATCTTGATTGCTCGTTACTGATTTTCTGTTTTCTTTGTAAACCTTGAAAAACATCCATGATATGAATAACTGAAATACCGATACAATAATGGCGTGGTACGGTGAAATTATTCCATTATAACCAGTAATCCTTTCATCACCACAATCTTCCATCAAACATTATAGAAACATCATAATAATCACTGCCAATGGCTTAGCCAAGCGTGTTTTCCAATTATACGATCTTTTATTACGTATATATATATATATAAGGTTACGCTAACAATAATCACAAATCACAAAGACATTTTTTAAATGAATACACCCAATGTATAGGCATCCAGAGATTGTGACGTGCAGGTCATAATATGAAGTCCACGCCGCCACGCCGACCTCAGCCCTACCATGGTTGGTGCACCTGTTTACTTTAGGCAGGTTGTAACTTGTGTCCTTTTGCTATCATCAGTGGAAACGTACATATAAAGCAGCACGTGGCAACATATTTTGAATTTAGACCTGCTCCGTTAAAACATTCGTCTATACAGTACTAGTATATGTATTCGTAACTTCATACATATAAGAATCTGCAAACTTGATATAATATGCCCTGTCTCTTATACACATCTAGATGTGTATAAGAGACAGTATGTACTCCACGCGCGCCGGTTCAGAAATGAGGGCGTGCTAGTTATTTTATATCTTCGAACCCTCAGTGCCCAG
>NW_022719399.1:49173-52684 GCF_011630105.1 Anneissia japonica
TGTAAATCTTGCAGCATATCATCACGTGGATAAGTTAGCCAATCAGAAAGTTTGATCGAATGCTTGACATAACACTTATTGCTATGTATCGCAGCAAGCCACACTCACCAACCTGTTAGCGTACTGTAAACACAACTACTTCACTGAGCAAACCACACTCACCAACCTGTTAGCATACGTATAAAAGTACTGTAATCTACAAGATGGCTTCACGACAATACACAGGGTAAGTATTAACCAATATTATTTTACATGTGTTTAGACGTACGTTATAACTTAATTGTATACATTTCTAACTTACATAATTTGTTTAATTGATTAAATAATGTTGGGAGGATAAAAGAAAATTTATTATAATGAAATTTTATAACAAACTTCGAATGGTATATTTACACTTGGTGTCCTAAAATCGACATCGGTATTTTATTGTTTGCCAAGAATTCAATAAATAATTTATGCCCAGTGATTTTTTTTCTGAATTAGTTTTCTGTCAACTAAATTGAGGGATTATTAAAGCCTAATAATAGACAATAATGATAATGATGCTAATAATTATTCAGACACAGACAGCACCTCCTGATCATCGGATTCATAATTTGAAACCCCGCCTCCTCTCCGTTGAGGGCGTACAGTATTCCTAGTTGTCGGATGCACGGCACTGCGCGCATACTACATCAATGTTATGTATAGTAGATTATAAAAACTTCATTCATTTATTAATAATCAAAATGAATCATATGTTATAATCAATTACTGTAATATATTTATCAAGCATAAATTGTATCGCTTCACTGATATTACTGTGTAAATGATTTATTTGCTGTAATATTTTAGTTAAGTAGATTTATGAATGTTTCCTTTTACCATTGCAGTGACGACTTAAACCTGGCAGTGTCTACCCGAAAATGGGATGAAGTAAGACTCATTATTAGAGCCGCGCCTGAACTCGTAAATGAGAAATGGGTATGTAATGTATACAGTATTCAATTATAGTTCAACATCATTTAATTCAAAAGATAATTCCAGCAAATTATAATATTATTAATAAAAACACAGTTTCTTGCAAATGTAAGCTCATCATGCAATGTCACCATCAAACTAAGAATGGCACTGAAACAAAAACTAAGAAATATGTAATTGAATTAATATGTATTATTGTCCCATGCAAAACACCAACACAATCATAAACAACTTTTTAAAAATGAATACAAAAATTTTCTACCTGAACATATAAATTAGTGTATTAAAGTAATGTTTAGAGATAATTTTACCGAAAATGATAAAACAGGAAGTGTTTATTTTTATTGTTATTATATAGTCCAGTCCAGTATAAAAATCAGGTTACAAATTTTATTAAATTCAATAATTTCTATGCTCAAATTTATAATTTGTATGTTACAGAAAAATTAACAAATCGATATCAAATTATTTTTTAAATGATTTGTTTGTCATTTTCAGAGAGCTATACTTCTTTAAGGATTAGGCGTACATAGTACACTGATACAATTATAATTAGCGTGTGCTTATCATGCATATGTCTACTGGCTGTCTCTTATACACATCTTCCGTTCGTGTAATGTTTCTTATTTATTATTATTCCTCAATAAAAGTTAATCAATTCATTCAATAATGTATTTACAATAGAAAGTAAATGGCAATGGGTGTAATTGTTGAATTATTGTTTGAACTTCAATTGTGTGCGCTCTCCTAGCACCTAAATTCTCGTTGACAACAAAAGATATTAGTCTAGCGCCCTCTTTAGTGTAACACCTACTTACCTTTAAAACTTTATTGAGATAGGCCTACTTGATTATTGACTTTGGTGGTATTAGTTATAGTCTAAATAATGTTGTTAATACATATTAAGTTTTTTTTTTTTTTTTTTTTAGAATTTCAAAACACAACACAATTACAGTAGAAACAAGGGTTGTCGCCGACGCAGCGGCATTGTATCAGAAAACAACATGCAAAACAAAAGAAACCTAAAATAAATATAAAGAAAAACAACAATTCTTTTTGCAAGCAATTGAATTCTATAAATGAGAATTTGGAGATTAGAACATTCTACACGTTTCCATTTAAGAACATGCGAGTTCAATCTATTGTTTTCGAAAGCAATCTGCTTTTCAAACTTCTACCGTTCTTTTTACGATAATTTTAAAGTGATTAAAAACGGAGTAACCTTAACTTAAGGTGGTTGCATTTAAAAGTAAATCTTCCCAATGAGTATTTATTGCATCAAAATTATGGCTTGTCCCTATGTGCCAAATAAAAAGTAGTTAAAAATCACCTTATTATTAGCACCCATCAACTGATCATCGACGAGCCTCTCCCCCCCCCCCCCACTTCTTACACCCCTCAACCCATCAGAACTCACATTTCAGGACTTCTAGATATGCCACTGGATACAGGTGCAATGATACAGTTCTCAAATGCCCATCACCAGAGTCTTCTCCCCCTAGACCAGCCACCAGCGGTTTCCCCTTATGACCCCTGGTCGTGACATTTTGAAGCTTTGTAGATAAAACTGTCCTTTGTGCATGGATTAGTGGTTTTTCGAGCTGTGTCAGAAAAAAGAAAGTTAAGGCAATAGGCTTAATCATCTAATAGTGTAGCCTTGTGGGCAGAACAACGATTCCTGACAAAGGAAAATATTAGTCTAGCGCCCTCTTTAGTTTAAAATATATTATTGCGTTGACAAATACACTACACAAGTATCCATCATATAATCACAAAACGATTTATTCAATTTCCATTTTAGGCTTATTATGTAAATGATAAAGTAATAAAGATATAGTATAAAGATATATATATAATTTAAAAAAAAAAAGGCGAACCAAATTACTCTCCTACCCCGGGGGGGGGGGGTCAGGCTCACTAATTGTATACCAAACTTACGGGACAGTGCAGCAGCCACTCCAAGACATAAGACACTTGCGCTACCTATTTTATTGAAAATTAGTAGGGACTTGAACTACCATTTACCAAAATCCGGTGTCGGTTGAACTATTACGGCCATGTAACCTACCAAAATAAACTTGTACTGTTCCCGATGGCGAATAAGGCCGCGGTTCTGTCTGTTCGCGATCCCTACTGTTCGTGGCTGTTTACCACGAAGTTTAGCAAAAAAAAATCTTTGCTAACATCGTGTGAAAAATTATGCGACTTTGATACGGGACGGGGCAGGGACTTTAACTACTAAATTTCCCATACTTGTGCTAACCAAGTCCTCGCAAAAAACCCTATACATGCTGAAACTCTTCCATAAATTCCCACGCTTGTGCTACCAAGTCCTCAAAAATACCCCCGTAAATGCGGCACCTACCCGTAGAGAAATATTGAAATTTATGTCATTAAAATGCAGTATTCAATTGGAAATCCATTCATAACAATGACAACAACAGTTAACTAAATATTGTACACATTTTTGAGCTATTACAATTTAAAATAATAATAACCGACCTGTACAAAAACGTGTAATAGAGCTAGTTATATGCAATTGCCATACGCT
>NW_022719400.1:0-873 GCF_011630105.1 Anneissia japonica
ATTTTTAAAATAAAAATAAAATTTTATTTTTGAGCAATTAGCGCACCCACCACCACAAAAAAAAAGGAAATTGCAGTAAAAAATTAGTTTTTAAAAATTTTAATTATGCCCTCCACTGCCTTGACATCTCCGAAGATATACATATTTATATAAATTTTAAATATTTAACCATCCTACTTTACATTCACCAATAAAATTGTATATTTATTTTTTCCTCTGTCTGGATGTTTTAGGCAGACTGTTTGCTGAATAAAAAAACTAAATTTTATCTTTATTTTTATTCTGCCCTCCTCCGATGATCTTTAGAAGAATAAGTATGCGAAACAAGGTATAAAGGAAGTCTCGCCTTAGCTACTGATGAAATAATATCCATGTACCATAATAATGTTTTGGATTAATGTGTGGATCTAAGTACTAATTGTTACATTATTATTCGTAAAACCCAATCTGTTTAGCTTCTATAAATATATATTGAATTATAGGATGATACTCTTATTAATAGTACTCAACACATCCTTAATAAAATCATATTTAAGGCAATCAAAGTGTTTAATACTGTAAAACCAGCTAAACTTTCATGTGCAAAAAAATTTCACAAATACTGTACCATACAGAATTTATTAATATCGTATGTTAATGAGGATTGTAATTATCATGTAATTATTAGCTGTGTCTGGCCAGCTAAACCCTAGCAGATAGGCAGGTTTATGCCTGGGCTTTTCTAGCCTAGAACTCATGATACGATATTGTCATCATAGATGATCTATAGTATGGTGTTCATCTCATGAATTAATTCAGGTGTTAGGGTACATAGAAAGAATTATTAGAATAATACTCCTTTAAAAAAAAAATGTGATGAGGGTGGGTTTTTTT
>NW_022719401.1:0-509 GCF_011630105.1 Anneissia japonica
GCTGATTGTTATACAGTACGTATGAGTGTTGAAACCAACATTGAATATTTTTAAAGAATTTCATCAGATAAATGTTTCTAACATGTATTGAAGTAGGCCTATGTTTTATTCCGAAGAACTCGGAATCTACATTTATTGGAATCATTGAGAAGGAACTCGTCTTCCAAAACATTGACAAAGAAATTTATTTAGAGTAATTCATTAGTCGTCTTGGCCTTATAGTACCGTCCATGTGACTGTTGCATATAGACCTATTCCAATATCACTGTAAAACTGATTGATAGTGGCTTCCTTTCTTTTTCCGATTACCGGTAATAATGCCTCATCAAAGAAGAACTATAATTAAAATGCATTCATTAGTTTTTCCACGATCGATTAATTCACGTGTGTGTATAGGCCTATTATAATTACATGCCTCCGGTGTACCGACACTGCAAATCAAAGTTTGGAATGTTCAGAATGTTTTACCGTGAAAATGAAGGATGAATATTAATTTATATGCAAGCCAA
>NW_022719402.1:0-706 GCF_011630105.1 Anneissia japonica
GGAAATATAGGTTCCATATGGGCCCCAAATGGGTTATACCTGGGCTATGGGTTAAACCACATGGGTCCCACATGAGGCTTGGGTGCAGAATCCGGAGGGTGCCTTAAGGGCTAGTCCATATCATACCCATGGGTTGGGAAATATAGGTTCCATATGGGCCCCAAATGGGTTATACCTGGGCTATGGGTTAAACCACCTGGGCCCCACATGGGGCTTGGGTGCAGAATCTGGAGGTTTCCTCAAAGGATAGCCCATATGTTACCCATATGGGTCCGGAGAATATAGGTCCCATATGGGAAACCCATATACCACCCGTGTAAAAATGCATGTGGGTTCAATATGGGTCCCAAATGGGTTATATCTGGGCTATGGGCTAAATCAGATGGACCCCACATGGATCTTGGGTGCAGAATCTGGAGGTTTCCTCAAGGATAGCCCATATGTTACCCATATGGATCGGGAAAATATAGGTCCCATATGGGAAACCCATATACCACCCATGTACAAATTAATGTGGGTTCCAAAATGCATGTGGGTTCCATATGGGCCCCAAATGGGTTATATCTGGGCTATGGGCTAAGTCAGATGGGCCCCACATGGATCTTGGGTGCAGAATCCGGAGGTTTCCTCAAGGATAGCATATATGGTACCCATATGGGTCAGAAAATATAGGTCCCATATGGGAAACCTATATGCCACCCACATA
>NW_022719403.1:0-1259 GCF_011630105.1 Anneissia japonica
ATTTAAATCAATATAGAATATATTAGTAATAAAATAAAATATGATTTATAAAATAAGTAAGATATTATAGTTTGAATGCTATGATTAAAGTTGAACCTTTCAACAACCCTGTAAATTCTCAATCACATTTTCTTTCTTTTCCAACTATCGTCAACCTAAGTTCTTGCAAAGAATTGAGGTGAACAATTGTCTTTTAAGCATGAGAAAAATCTTTCCATTTGTGGAAGTTGAACCTCTGACCTCTAATATTTATAGCTATGCACTACTACCATCCTACCATCACACCACAACTCCCTTATCATTATCACCATATCATTATGACTTTCATTATAATCACAATGCAAATATCTTGAGGTCCGAGTTGACTCTGGAGACTAATTGAAAATAGATGCTTCATTTGTTACTGAGCATCTACGTGCTAGTTTTATGTGTCAGCCTACGTGCTACCGATTCACATACGTGCTTTGGTGATCTACTTTGTGACGATCAAGATTTAAGATTAAAATTCATTTGGTAATTTGAATATAATGTAGACTATTTATGTATTATTTATAGTTACATTATTAATATTATCATTATAATCATCACCATCATAACCATTTTCTTAATTTGTATTGATATACTACACCATTATATAGCAAGTATTTAAATTTGTACTATACAATTTGCATCGACCAATAAGTTCAATGCCACATCCTACCATTTAATGATTTGTCCTTCTACAAGAGTAGACAAATGTAAATAGCTGCTTTGCAAAACCGTAAATGGTTTGAGATTTGAACCCCTCAATTTGAGAGTCTATTGTAAACCACCACCACGCTGCCAATCACTCAAATAACATACAATTATATTGTTATTTGTGTTATTTTCATTGTCAAAATCATCATCATCCTTATTGGATATTATAGTAATTGCATAATGTTTTTTTCATGAACCTTTAAAATTTTTTATATTTGTTTGCATTGTCTATATATTATCATCAGTATTAAGTTTCTTCCAAAACCATTTGTAGAAATCATAATGATATATTACAGTAATGCTGTAAGATTTCTTTACTACAGTATTATTGTATGCTGTTCAGATGAGAGTAACAATTTCGATCCCTTGATATTATAATTACTTTTCCAGCAGTGCCACCAACATCATGTAGTTGACCATTAGCTTTAGTCTAATCCATGTCAATGCATAACAAGAATACATCGTTTGCACTGACGTCACACATTTCCCATAACACTTAGCGAAGCGCCATTTTGGTGGGC
>NW_022719404.1:0-1322 GCF_011630105.1 Anneissia japonica
ATGTATATATATATATAAATATTATATATATACATTATCTATACACAATATAGGCCTATATTCATTGCAACTTTTCATGCTATAAAATTCTAAATACCTGAAGATAAGTGGTGCATATTGTTTAATTATGTAAAATAAATACGCAAATATGTACTAGACCACATGTGACACAAGCATTTCGATAATGCCCTTACGTCATTTGACATACACAACTTCACCTTCTTTCGCTTCATCGCTGTCCAACCAAGCTGGGTAGTCTGCTAACGCTAGTTCCATATTAGATCGCATAGTTGACAGACGACCGTAGAAATCAGCAGACAATATTCCCGTGCTCACATAGTCATCATTCAACTGCCAATATTCAGTCTCGAAGACTTCCTCCATACCCATTAAGATGTATGAATACGGCATAGCAAAGTTGTCGTCGCCAAGTGTGAAATCGTCGACTTTTAATCCAGCGCTGAATCCTGTATCCATATTGATTTTGACAGAGTCCGTGTTGACATTAATTGAACTCTTGAATCCCATGTATGAACCGCCAAGAGAAGTGCTTGAAGAATACTTGAAACGAGAAGTAACATAAACAAGATTTAAGAACAGAAAGAATACAATTTTTCTATGTACTAATAAATACAATCCTGATATAGGAGAATTAACTATACCAAATTTAACACCAGAAGATGGCAAATTCTATAAAAAAAAAAAAAAAAACATTAGTAATATTTGTAGCTAATATTTCAAGCTGGACACAAACATCACTGTGCGTTTTCAAGTAGACATAAAATGCTCGTATCAATTACGAGATTAATTAAAACTAACAAAATAAAAATATATTAAAAATTTGAATTATTCAATACTTTAGCTTTATACGATGTAAAAGATGCTTCAAATTTCGATATCTTGATAGCATCATTATACGGATTTAAAAAATAGGCCACCTATAATTGTCTATAGGCCTATCTTTATTTATTGTATTATAATTCTTTTTCATAAGTATTTTTACTGATAATCAAGCTGAAAGTAGCCGTCATCAAACATCTTCAAAAAATTAGGAAACATTCGTGATCTCATCACGAGAACGTCACAAACTAGATGCAAGTAAATGTAGCCTAAATCGAAACTAGAACTATTGTGACTGATCTGAAGCATTAAATTCGATGGGTTTTTAATTGTTTGTTAACAGGAAAAAAATAACTTACATGTTCAGCAGAGTATGATGCAAAAGCTGAACTCGTCCACTCATAACGTTTTACATTTTTAGTTCCGAGTTTTATCTCATGCACAACATGCTGAACAAAAAAACAAAAAAATTAATAAGAACA
>NW_022719405.1:0-562 GCF_011630105.1 Anneissia japonica
AAACGTTTTGATTTAAAATATGTATTAAAACATCAATATATTATAATACAATTAGGCCTAGGGGGGCCTATATCTTTAAAATATATTTTTATCTTTAAAATCTTTAGTTGCACGATTAATTGATTTGTAAAGCACAATTGGGCATGTTTGCTTAGCTCAGGACTCCTTGGTCAAGATTTCGCTTTTATTGGAGGATCCAATTTTTATTTTTAAGTATAATTTAAGCTACCTTTGACTGATACTTCATGTAGCTTTCTGGAAATTTAGTTATATAATTTAACAGCAAAGTGCAACATTGCGTCTTTTTATAAATCATTGCTGCTTGAAATTCTTCCTTTTTTATTTTTTTATTATCATCGTAATTAAAGCTGATTTAAGTACTATACCTTAAGGTGTTCGGCCGAAGAAGTACCGAAATTTAGGCCTGTCTAGGCCAAGTACAGTTACATATTACCGCGAAGTGGGGCGGGCGGTACATGCCTTTATTTACTACGTGAATAGCGAGATTTTTCGATCGCCATGCGAAGTTAAAATATAATCCCAAATCCTCCTCCTTTTTGGA
>NW_022719406.1:0-505 GCF_011630105.1 Anneissia japonica
AATATTTTAATTCTTATTTCGTTGATGCTAAATAATGTGTGCTTCTGGTTGGCTATAACATTTTTTTTTTATTATTATTTTATTCAATTGGAAACAATAAAATTCAAACAATTTACACATTTTAAAGTTATGGCGCCCCCTCGGACTGTTATCATTTCTCCCGTTCGAGAGAAAACTCTGATACCTAATATGCCTATAATATTATCCAATTCTATAGATAGTTTGAAATAACTTATTAAAATGAATGCACGGAAAAGTTGATATTCGAATACCAGGAGAAATTCGTTCTTCAATGTATGTTTTAAGTTGTCCAGTCTTGTATTCTTCATGAAATACGACAAAAATATTTGTATACCTCCATGATAGGCCTAATTACTTAAGTTACGAGCAGGGGCGTGATCAGGGGGAAATTTCACTCCCGTCGGACTAGCATGTCGACGCTAAATTACGTAGCACTCCTTGATCAGACCGGCTAATCAGCGAATGCTGTTGACGATAGCGTGTA
>NW_022719407.1:0-1459 GCF_011630105.1 Anneissia japonica
AATTTTTTTATTTAATCTTAATATTAAATACATCTTGATAAAAATTTTTTATCATGCAAAAATGCGTTTTTTTTTTTTTTTTTTGTAACATTCATGAATGAAATTATTTCAGGAATACCTATTTTTTAACAGACCATTGGGAATACCTATTTTTTAACAGACCATTGCAAACATTTGTCATGGTTTAATGAATATTCTACTTCCTTTTTTTATTATTTAGGGAAAAAAAAAGAGGCCAATGTCACAAAACCAGCCAATACTACAAATTCATAGCATTTTCGAATTAGGTCCTTGCAAGCTGCAGAAAAGACACTTCTTCAATAGCGCCCTCTTACGAAAATGAGGTTCTTGGTAAAGTAGTCTTGCCATTAATTTGAGGGTATAACCATAAACGCCTTGATAATCTACAAAAAGAGGGATACAGAAAATTCCAAAATTAAAACTACAACCACTTATTCAGTATTTACTTCAGAAGAACGAGATTGTTATAGTTATACTGTATTATATATTTAACATTAGGTCTATGAGTGTAAAGATAAATTAATATATCCTCCAAGTTTCTGACATTGTTGCTAAGGTCTCATAAAACGACAGCGTGAATATACGTAATCTTATGTGTTTTTGCGGGACATGCGCGCGTATTCCTGGCGCTTTTTTGATTGGTCAGTTAAGAAGTTTCTTTAACTCTACGAAAAAGTACATTATTTAGTAGTAGCCACACCAATTTTTGCCTAAAAATATACTTATTTAGAATGTATAGAAAAATGGTATTGAATGTCAGTTGTTTTGAAGATATTTAATTATTTATTTTTTCTTTACTGAGTATCCTGACAAGTGCAACATCATTGTTGCCGCTCAGGACCCTCCAGTCTTTTCGAATAATTACAATTTTGAGGAAGTTTGGAATAATTAGTTCTTTTTGTGCTTATCTGTTTGCCGCCCTCAACGTCTAACCGCGTAAATGACGAAGACGGAAGATGCGGAGCCTGCTTGCAAGAAATTTGAAAGCTAGGCACGAGTTCCGCTTTTAGAAACAAACCAGTAATCTATTGCCTTATGTTTTAGTACTGTATAACTTTCGTATCTTGCTGCTCAGTGTTACATTAGTCTGGATCTTCCTTTTTATTGTCTGTATAATTGGTAAAGTTTGACGTAACTAATTATATGATATGCAAAGATAGTGAGTGTACTGTAATGATGTTAACGAATTATCTAGCTTTTTTGTCATAGACAGTTTGCTATAACTATCGGCGTATTTGTATTATTAAATGTGTTTTGTATTTGAAAATTTCGATTGAAATGTTATTGCTGCAATGTGTCTTTTCTCCACTAATGTTCTATGCCGGTAGACATGAACGATTTGAAAGTTATCAATGAATACCTGCAATTCGTTTGTTGCGATTTGGTTTACGTCGTCGTACGTAAGTGCCATTTAAGAATGCCTGCTTCTCGAATATTC
>NW_022719408.1:0-1936 GCF_011630105.1 Anneissia japonica
ATACACAAATGAAAAACATTTGTTTAGTGTATCCTGTCTATGGCCTACATATCAGTGGGATCTAATGTTGAATACCCGGATAAAACAAAACAAACAAAACAATTAATATTATTTTAACTAACCTGCAAGTAGGCATACGAAACACAGAGACATGAACACTCCAAAGACAACTTTCAACGAATCTGCGCTTGTCACATGACAATGACAATCAGTGTCGTTTCTTTTCTGGAATTCTGTATCTATATCGCCATACATTTTCGACGAAACACCAATATACATACACTGAGAGACTTCTAACGAGCCTTCTGATCCAGCAACACTTGAAACCGGATTTTCTTTTCTGGACCAGATTAAACAATCTTAGGTTTATAATATGTGTAAACCGATATTATATACAACATTTACATAATGTACTGATATATTGTCATGGTAATTTTGGGTTGTTAATTTAATGATTCAGCAAATTGACAATTTCGCCTCAATGATTTCAAAATGTATTACAAAGAAGTTTGTTTGTCTTTACCTTTGTGTAAACATTACGACGACCTACCGTATCAACCTGTGTGTGTACCTGTGATTACCAATGAACATTCATTGAATAACTACTGAACTGTAATACTAAATATAACACGCCATTTCAATTATTTTTCAGATACCATATTTATTGGAATACACGCCTGTATATAATGAAATAAACGCCCCTTAATTTAACTGTAAATGTTGAACTACAACACAAAATTCCCATTAAAACGTGTTATTGCATGGTTATAAAGACTTACTGATCCAAGCCAGATTAGAAAAAATGAATTTCTACTGGAGTAGAATATTAATAGAATGTGTTAAGGATGATGCTGCTTCCAATAGTTTGTTGACAGTCATTTTGGGGGAAAAGGTAAACGCCCGGAGATGTTTATTTGAGGGGCGTTTATTCCTTATTCAATGCGTGGTGTTTATCAGAATAAATTATTTAAGTTTATTTCAGAAGCAAAAAAAAAAAAATAAATAAATAAAATAAAAGAATAAAAAATAGACTTACTATGTCAGTTTCTAAAACATAATATGCACTTTTTTTTATAAGTATACATTTTATTAGAACACTGAGCATGAAATCGCTTAAAAATTAAAACAAAATAAGAACAAATTGAAGCTGAGTAAAATTTCAAATGAGGTTTTTATTTTTTTTAAATAGGAAGGAATATCGTCCTTACAGTTTTGCAGTTGGTACCCTCTATAATACAGTAGAGTAATATACTGCTTTATAATAATAATAATAATAATGATTTTATATGTTTAAAAAGTATGCAAAAATAACATTTTGAGCTTGAAATCGGCCAATGCATAAGAAAACTAAACCTGGGCAAATTGTACTTGTTTATTATTATTATTATTATTATTTTAAGTATAGGCTGCGCCTTTTCCTCCTTTTCATTAGATGAACAGATGTATAAAGTTTTAAAAAACATTATGAATTAGGGTTAATCATACCAATATACAACCTGGGTGGGCCACCGACAGAGAAATAAAGTTCTAACGTAAACATAACCATATTCATAAAAAGAAATCAGTTGATTTTTAGATCTATCTTGAATAAATAGGCTTATTACATTTTTTTAAGGACGAAGATTATTAATTTATTCGAAACTTTTTTGCGTACATACATTTTGTTTATGTTTTGTTTTATGGAAATCTTTTACGTAATTAAATATTGACTTCTTTAATGTATGAAAGAATGAAAGAAATTTTGCGTGAACACAGTTGTAGCGATTTTGAAGTGCTTTAGAAACACAAATTGCGTTACTTTGCAAGTTAAATTACCAGTTTATTAATATTTTTTAAAAGTGTGAATGACGTCATTTTTAATAAGTCATCTTTGGTCTTTGGACGAAGATTGAAAAATATCCAAAAAAAGAAGTGTCCACAGTGGATAGTAAACACG
>NW_022719409.1:0-1138 GCF_011630105.1 Anneissia japonica
TTATCAATGTGTACTCTAAATCATATCCAATTTTTTAAAAATATAGCAAAAAAAAAATGCAACCTCTGATATTGCTACATTTCGGACTGGACTACAATGCCTGATGATGACACATTATATTATGGTAATAACCATTTACAGCATATGTCAATTGCATATAACTAGCTCTATCAGAGTTTTTGTACAGGTCGGTTATTATTATATTAATATGTATGCTAAAAAGCTAAAATAATGGAAAATGGCAGCCATTTTAAATTGTAATAACTAAAAAATGTGTACAATATTTAGTTAACTGTTGCTGTCATTGTTATGAGTGGATTTCCAATTGAATACTGCATTTTAATGACATACATTTACAATATTGGTGACATTTTAGGAAAAAATGGCGGCCATTTTGAAATGGATGGCAACCCCCCTTACGTATGAAAAAAAAAAATGTTGCACATACTTTTTTGATTTATCTATGTTTACTCTACATCATATCCAATTTTTAAAAAATATAGCAAAAAAAAATGCAACCAACCAAAGTTTGCTGGACTAGGTGTGTGCCTAAATAAATAAACATTTATTAACACCTTTTTAAGTTCAAAATTTCCTTTATTTTATAGATAAAAGTGCAATACTGCCCCCTCTTGACAAGACAAAGTACATTATTATTATGTAGGAAAATGGACATCTGCAGGTCCCATTGTGGTGGGTGTGGAGGAGGGGCATAAAAAAGGGTACCAAAAATTATCAGAATATATTCGGCATAGTTCAAGATATCATGAAAGGCTCAATTTCAGACATTTCCAATGGTGGGGGGGGCCCCCCGGGGGGTGGCTGCCAGATGCAAAAAGCCGGTACCCCAAAATTAAGCAGATTAGCTTTTAAATTAACCTGATAAAACCTACTGGAAAATGTTCGGCATAGTACCAAGTATTAGGAATGGCCACCGCCAGATGTTTTTAATGGTGGGGTGTACCTGCCAGACACCCCTTACCCTACCCCAAAAATCGACCTAGATCAACTCGTGAGTTAACCCGATAAAGCCTACTAGAAAATGTTCAGGATAGTACCAGGTATCATGAGTGGCCACTGCCAGACATTTTTAATGGTGAAGTGTACCCGCCAGACACCCCTTATACCTCCCCCCCCC
>NW_022719410.1:0-2389 GCF_011630105.1 Anneissia japonica
TTCTGCAGACTTACAAAATACACTATGAGTTCATATTTAACACAATGTTAATGTGGTGATTAATGTAAATAGAATCGTTTTGTCGTTATGACACCGGTGAGTCCCTAATGTAGACTGGAAATCATGGAACTAATTACGGAAGTTATGAACTTCGATCGTTTCCACAATGTTTATGACATGATCTTATCAGTATTTATAAGATCAAACTGTATCTATGTTATCCAAAAAATAAAGAGTGTAATGCTAATGTGTTAATCCATCCCAATACCTGATTTTTGAGAACGTCAAAATTACAATTATTTTTTATGTCATTTATTTATACCGCCATTACAGTAAATAATAATAATTACAGCAAATTATAAATTGGCTGTTTAAAAACAACTTGTGACATTAAGTATGATCCTATATGAGTCTAATTATATACGTTTAAACCAAAATGATTAAAGAAATGACAAAACCGAATAACATATTTTTGTCAGCAGTACCAAAACATAATCATGTCTGTGCCTTCTATTATATCAAAAAGATATCAGGGTTCGTGGTCATTGGCATTTCTGGTTGGTCGTTGCGTCATGGGCTAAGCATGGACATTGCCATCATTATAGACAGTCAACTGTACAGACTTGCAGCGGTGATTCTCGTTGTTGCCGGCTGCAGTGTCGTCATTATTTCAATCATTGGAATTGTTGGAATCAGACAAGAAAACAAGTGTTTCCTCGTCGGAGTAAGTTGAAAGCAATTATTATTTCAGCGGTATTTACCTCCTTCTCACATCATCTGGTTCCACCTAATGTTCTTCAAAATTTTACCGTACTTCACGAGTTATTTATGACTGTAAACTCCTGAGAGAGTTATTGATTTAACACATGATTAAAGGCCTGTTTATACTTTCGATAACGATAACGATAAAAAAGCTAAGAAGCGATTGTTCATAATATAGAAAACAAAAGAAATTAGGGAAGTTTACACTAGGACGATTTGATAACGATTTATCGTGTATACGATAACAAAATATTTTAACAAATCAAATCAGATGACGTCATAATCATGGAAAAACGATAAAGTCGTTGCTACTACTACGATTTTAATTTTTTCCATGATTATGACGTCATCTGATTAGATTGGTCAAAATATGTTGTTATCGCATAACTCATAAATCGTTATCGAATCAATCTAGTGTAAGTATAAACAAGGCCTTAAAGCCTATATTTAGGCTATAATGAAACACTAACATATTTTTTTCCTGTAATTTATCTAGTACATTGTAACGTTGATAGTAATCTTCTGCATGGTATTCGTAGCTGGTGTCTTTTCTGTAGCAATTTTTACCCTGGTGAGTTAATTATATTATGAACTATAATATCACCATCATCATTAATTCACAAAAGTGCATTCTTTGGTTGCAAGGCGCTATACATTGCAACTATTGCACCCTCAAATGCCCTTTATTTGTAACTGTATATCACCATCATCGTTAATTTACAAAGTGCTTTCTTGGTTGCAAAGCGCTATACATTACAACTATTGCATCCTCAAATGCCCTTTATTTGTAACTGTGGAAATGATCATCCTCTATTTCGTTTCCTTTTTTTTTATCTTCCTCCTGATCGTCATCTTAAAACTTCCATCTGCCGTGTTCAACAACCCCATCACGATCTTTTTTTAAAATCATATTTTTCCCTTAACACACTGTAACGTTCTGCTAGGCAATGTATAGAAATAACATTCACAATTAAGCGTAACAGATTAACTATTCTGGTAACCTTTTCTAATTTCTGATAAACATAGGCCTAGCTTTTCATTTTATAAGGGGATTGGCTGTTTCAGTAGTGTATTTTACCTGTTAGCCTGCATTTCTATTCTTTGGCAGTGCTTTTAATTTAGATGTTTTTGTGAGTGTGTTTGTTGCCAAGAGAATTTGAATAGAAAAATAAAATAAAATAAATCTAGTAATTGCCTGTTTTCCGTATGTTTAAAAATGCATGGTGTATTGTGTCTTGTTTTAAGTATTTTTAGTCCTGTTTTGAAATTAATGTGTGATTTAATAATATTTGATTATAACCAATAGGCAGAAAACACTTTAGAGTTTCAGATGCTAAATACGCTAAACAGGCGATATGGTACGGGAGGCAACGAGGACGCAGAAGATCCAATGACTGCCGCATGGAACAACATCCAAGGAACAGTAAGCCTATCAGAAACATTGAAAATCGCATAATTCCATAAAATCGTTTTTACGGATATCATTACTTTGCGTAGCGATTTCTTGGAAGCAATAGGCCTACTTTTCATTTCTGCAGAGGCGAATCCAATAGGGGCATGGGGACAGGTGCCCCCCCCCCCCACCCGTTTTGATACTAAATTTTTAAATTTCAAAGCATATTAAAAT
>NW_022719411.1:0-1092 GCF_011630105.1 Anneissia japonica
AACGTATTAAACCAAGCCAGCCCCCAAACCGCATAATGGAACACTATATATGCTGAAATGACAGACTAAATAGTGAAATCCCCACACGTGTTCAAGCTTAACTAAACCGATATGTTGATCTGGCTCGAGATAATAAAAACATTTTCCAAAGTTCATGTTAAGATATTTAAAGGCTTTATTCAAACGCCTACAACAACCTGCAGCATTTAAAGGACTTTTGTATAGCGACCCATAAGTTTAAATCTGCTTTCATACAGGCAGAATATTTTCTCATCTATTATAAGACAAAAAAAAAGCTCGCTTTCCTCAATGGTGGCGCTGTTCAGTAATCGCAACCATCGCGACACGATTCTAATGCCGCTATCTGCAGTTGATGCAAAGTAATGTTGTCAATCAAGCAAAGTCATTAATCCATATACAGTACCAAACATTGAAAAAATATTCAGCATTTATTGAATGAATATTCAATGATACAGATGAATATTCAACGATTCAGATAAATTATTCATAAGATAATAACTAATAACTTATTCATGATATATGATGAGGTGCAAATGGATAGTTATCAATTACCCATAGCTGACTTTGATAAATCAATTAATTTTTATCCATACGAAAGATACAATATTGATTATTCATGACAAAACATATGTAGAAATCAGATGTGTGAGGAAGATAAAAACAAAATTAGCATATTTTTTAATCAATTAATGTCATGAGTGTTGGTAAGTGGTGTCAGAACCTGAACTCCACAAACATTGAATCAAAAAATTAAAATGCTTCTTTTAAAAAATGAAGAACACGTTTAAACGATTATTATTGGTTAAAAAAGCTTTCTTAACAGATCCAACTTTGTTTCGCTATGCATTACGGTAACTTCCGGGAGACAACTGATACAATTCAGGTAAAACATGTAAGTATGATTGTGTGAAAAGGGTTAGTTTCCAGATTTTCGCTTCCTTAGAGGGGAGTGCGGGTGGCTCCTGTTTATTTTCGAATGAATGTATGTTATTTTTCATGGGCAATAAAAGTTAGCTTGAATCTTAAATCTAGAATATTAACTAAGGTTATGTAAATATATATTGTGTTCCA
>NW_022719412.1:0-407 GCF_011630105.1 Anneissia japonica
GTGATGAGAATATCACAGACTTTGCAGCGTGAGTTGTTGCAGGGACGGTTACCAGTTAAGGGGGGGAATTCTAGGGAGATGGGAGGAAGTCAGGATATTTTTAATGTTGGGGGGCTGTCGTTTAGCTAAGATGGGGGGATTTTCGAAGGGTTTGTGGTCAGGTAAGTGGGTTTTCAGAACCTGGAAATCCGCTTTAATGGATACTGACAGCTTATAAATACGGGGGTTATAGTCTAGTATAAGGGGGATGTGTGTAGTATTGGCTTTAGGTCTGTATTGGAGAAGATCATGTCGGGATTTAGATGATGCTTTCTCAATGTTATGTTTGATGAAAGGTATCGGATAGTTGCTTTTTCTTAGTTTGCAAATAAGGGTGTTAATATGTTTGTCATATTCAATATTAGTAG
>NW_022719412.1:500-695 GCF_011630105.1 Anneissia japonica
CTGTGGGTTTAGTGTACAAGGTAGTAGAGAGCTGGTTGTTATTGATGAGAATCAAAGTGTCCAAAAAAGGGATGTGATTGACGGATTGTTCGGACGTAAATTTGATACTGTGGTGAGCTTCGTTAAAAAAAGAATCCTCTCCATGTGGCCATATAAAAAATATGTCGTCAATATAACGGGTGTAAAAAAGTGGTT
>NW_022719413.1:0-793 GCF_011630105.1 Anneissia japonica
TTACAATTATTTGTTTACTAGGCCTAATTCGAAATTATTATTTTAAGACTTTAACCTAATACATATTGATTAATAATAGCTGAGATTTGATGCACATTTCAGAATTAATAATCGTTTTTAGTATCTTACTGAATATTTATTGTCAACCAAATGAAATATGAATTATATATGAATCTTTAGAAATACAATTTCTACAATATTAATCTTGTTTTTATATAGATAAAATGTTCGATAAATACTATCGTTCATAAAACAAACGAAATTCAGCGCGTCTATTTTCATTCCAATCATGGACCTATTAATAAGAATAGGTCCATGTTCCAATCAATGGCGTTTGTAAACATGTGCACTGACGTTTCGTCTAATGCCAGGACTTTCGACGGCAATGCTGGCCTGCCTGCCTAGGTCGCAGGCCAACCAATAATAATTAACAAAAGGTATTTTTTTTAAATATAGGCCTATGGCGCATCCTACTACATGCACTTCAACTTTTACAACAAAAGCCTAGGCCTAGTAGTACTCCCTACTGTACTTAAGCCTAGGCCTACACTACAATTCTGTCTCTAAATGCAGCGTGATCACTAGGGAAAATCAAAATTCCCAAGATTGGGTCTAAAAAATCCGAAGATTGCCTTTAAAAACCCAAGATTCGCAAAATATTATTATTGCCTATATACATAAACTTCATTTAAAAGTCCTTCATTTTAAAGCTTTTTCAATGAATTATGTACTGTACATTATTTTGTACTGTATAGGCCTTAACGAAGTGTCTGGATTTTCGAGACCAGAAACT
>NW_022719414.1:0-514 GCF_011630105.1 Anneissia japonica
GCTCAACTCGGTGAGATAAGCACTTTTGTGCAAAAAATGACAATGTTAAAAAGTTGAGTCAAAAATGTAATTTTTTTTTTTGTTAGGTTAGGGTTAGGGTTAGGGTTAGTGTTAGGGTTAGAGTTAGGGTTAGAGTTAGGGTTAGGGTTAGAGTTATGGTTAAGGTTTTGGTTAGGGTTAGGGTTAGGGTTAGGGTTAGGCAAAGTGAGATAGGCTGAAACAAACACTATTCCATTGAAAGTTTGAAGTTTTTCGGAAAAGTACTCAAAATATGGCGGAAAGTCAAAAATTTACACTAAGTGCTCAACTCGGCGAGATAAGCACTTTTGTGCAAAAAGTGACAATGTTAAAAAATTGAGTCAAAATGTAATTTTTTTGTTAGGCACGGTGAGATAGCCTGAAACAAACACTATTCCATTGAAAGTTTGAAGTTTTTCGGAAAAGTACAGGAAATATGGCAGATAGTAAAATAAAAATACACTAAGTGCTCAACTCGGCGAGATAAGCACTTTTG
>NW_022719415.1:0-582 GCF_011630105.1 Anneissia japonica
CCCCAATTATAATTATTTCATCATTCATATTGTTGACTTCAGTTTGTTCTAGTATATCTCCAAACACTTCAAAAGAACCATTACAAGAGTTTGGCGGACGATACCATGCAATCAACAATATTGGTTTCATGTTAGGTTTGGTTAATTTGATGATAATTATTTCAAGATTAGGGCTCATTAGATTTTCTTCAACCTCATAATTAAATCCACAGTTTTGACTTATATATATTGCAACTCCTCCACCTTCACGATTTCTATCTTTCCTTATTACATCATAGCCATTAATGTCGATTTCGTTATGATTAGACTGATGCAGGATTTTTCAAAATGCTTATAACAATTAAATGTTTATGCAATCACATAAGTTGGTGAATAATTAATTTTCAACTCCTTAACATATATCATGATGATGTTTAAAAAATATTAATAACGAAGAGAGAAGCTCTTCAAAGATCAGTACAAGACACTAGGCTAAACCACACAAAAGACTATTGCAAGTTGCCCTACGTCAACCTCTCCATTAAATGAAATAATTATAAATAATGTTTCTATTAGTATTATTATTATTATAGATACTAATGT
>NW_022719416.1:0-1366 GCF_011630105.1 Anneissia japonica
GTTTTAAAAGATAATTATATTGCCCCTCATTTCACAGAAAAGTGTCCCCTTAATAGGTGTGTCCTAATCGAGCTTTCTACTGTAATAGCCCATAATTTGGCCTATATTTACTATTATTATTTAAAGCCTTTGAAAATCTTAATTTATCAACCAAACCTACGTCATGAGGGCTGCTCCCGTATAGACCCTCTATCAGTGAAAGTGACTTCCTGGGACAAAATATTTCAAATTCATGGATCTGCCACTGATATATCATTTATTTCGTCGTTAAAACACTTAGAACATTCATTTTTAAGTGAAATAAAACAATGATTTCACCAACTAGGTGAAATATTTATGTAGGCCTATTTAAAATGATTTTTGTTTTCTGAATTAAATTAAAATTCTTGGTTTTGTTCTACTTTGTTCATGAAGTTAAACATTATAAATATTAATATAACGCAGCCCTGTTACATTATAAATAATTGAACTTGCAAGTAAATATGGAAGTATACAACTGCAGAATTTGTGTTGTTACTTTGTAAGTTTTTTTATTTTTATTTTACAGGATATACAGTAACTTTAGTATCAAGTACATTTTTATAATGAATTATTGTTTCAATTTAAGTCAAAAAAGATGGTTTTTAAATGACAAAAAAAGCGCCCTTAAATGTCGAACCTTTTCTATATATCAACAATATACCAGGGAGTTGTTATAGTGACGATAATACAAAGTATACTAACCTTCAACTTTCCACAAAAAAAAAAATAGAAATAGAAAAGTGGTGAAATATAGTATTTAAATATAAATCCCAAAACTGAGCAGAGATTTGTGTGTAGCCAGCAACTACTACTATTGTTACTCCGGAATATATTAATGGTAACTTGATATTACCACAGGGGCAATATGGGTCAGTCTGTCAAGATTGAGTGGAGTGGGAATAAAGTGGTAGATAGCTATTTAGGAAAATCTTAATCCTAAGTTGAAAAGTCACTGTCAGTACAAAAAATCCTTACAAAGTTGTTGGCATAGACGGTTTTAAATTTCAATATTTAAATGAATATGCTGTGTGATTAGACTTTTACAATGATATTAATTTTATTGTGATCTTAGTGTGGGACAAAGATTTTCTGATATTTATATATTGAAAAATAAAAATACTGTTTTTATCCATATTTTATTACTGTGGCCTTTAATAAAAATACTACTAATACTGCTATATCGGTATTCCTACCAAAGTGAGGAAAAATTTTTTAACTTTTATACTATGATTTTTTGTCTCTACTAAGCTCGGTTACAGAGGACATGTCCTCAGATATGGATATTGCTGATACATGTCCTCACTTGTCATACTACTCGTCTATACTACCAATAATGGTAAAGTTA
>NW_022719417.1:0-1208 GCF_011630105.1 Anneissia japonica
CCCTCATACCTGTGATGGATACTTGGATGGATCCACTCCAGCACTGCTACCACTCTTGTAGGCCTTCAAACAGTCAACAAGCAGCTGCTGTAGGGTTGCCTTCATCTCCTCTGCCAACCGGCCTAGCCAAATCTACAAGGAAAATTTACCATCAGCATTAATCAATGCAAAACGCGAAGGAAGATCCTTTGCTTTAAAAGGTTAAAAAATTATTACACATGTATTGCAGTTATAAATTGTGGCTTAATATTTTATAAAAAATCAATTTCAGATATTAAGACTTTGTAGAAAAATGCTTGGTGGTAATTCCAACCCCGGATTTAATATATTAATATTTTAAATACGTTAATTGATTGTTTCAATGTTTTAAGCATTCGAAGCTACAGCTCTTAAAAGCGAGCATTTTAACCACATAATATATTCATTAGTTTTAAAGATAGGCTCCTGAGAAAAACAATATTTTGATATTTTGTAGAACTGATTTTTTAGAAAAATGAAAGAAGTTGTTTGATGAAAAAATGGGGTACGGTGAATGACATACAGGTTTTTGAATATTTAAAATCTGGGGGAAAAGGTGAAAAAACTGGGGGAAAAGATGAAAAAAGGGAGGCTACAGCCCTTTTTAAGAATCTCTTCATGTGTGAGCTAGCATATCGGTAATGTAAATACATAGGAATTTCACACAACCCCGATTTTATGTACAAATGATTTTTACAAACGCCTCTGGGCCCATCCCGTAAGTAAATGAGGGGTTCTACTGTACCTCAACTTCTGGGATGATCTCTATTGGCTTCAGCAGAGGGACAACCTCTCCTTGGATGGACTTCATGGTAAGGATGTGCTTGCAACCATCATCAAAATCTACACTATGGATTCCAGCAAAGAGTTTCTTCAGATGAGATTGAATCACAGCTGGATTTGTTGACTGACCCAATATCTCAAGTAGATCATCATCGCCAATGAAATAGAAACGAGGAAATACTGAACGTTTATCCTGTATTAAAAATAACAATGAATGAATATATATAAATAAAGAGATATAAAAGTGTCCATAACTGCATTGGCTTAATTTTGTCAGAAACCAGGTTAAAATCAAAGTATCGGATGTTCTGATTGGTCAAAGAGTTGCCTACCTCCAAATATTCATTCAGTGCTTTCTGACACCGCTGCAACTGATCCAGCTCCGTCGTTAGTATGTTTCGCAAACC
>NW_022719418.1:0-630 GCF_011630105.1 Anneissia japonica
TTTAAACATAGTCAAATAATCGGGAAACACAACTATGACAATACGTGTCTCAAACCAATCGACTTTTGCGTTGTTTCAGTAAAAAGAGAAAAATATCACCAATTAATAAATTGTAATATTATCAAATAAAAATAATTGGTATTAAAATTCCAAGAATACCGGCCATCGAGTGGGGATTCGCATTCACAAAATTAAACACGAAAACAATTTTGTAGGCCTTTCTGGGCCTGAGATAGGCCTAGGCTAGATTTAGCATTGTGGTTCGCTCAGTTCAAGACTTGCTTATTTTCCCCGCGACAAGGGACGCTATCGCGCATGCGCTGGCGATCGTTGTAAGAATAGCATTGCCATTGGGTATAATCAAAGATACTAGAAATACAAGATAGAGTTCTCGCATTGTAAAAATGAGGCGGAAGTCGTGCCCAACGTAGGCGGCGCCCTTCTTTTTAACCATGCAAGTTTCTTATACTTCGTGCCCAACGTACAGGGCGCCCTTCTGTTGCTAAGTATATCCAGACGCAAAAGGCGCCCTTCCTTTTCCAATAATGGAGGAAAACTTTTTCATTAAGAGTGCGTCCGTCCGGCGATGCGATTCTGCGCTAGTGTTGTTTTATTTTTTCACTGAATCAT
>NW_022719419.1:0-937 GCF_011630105.1 Anneissia japonica
GATACCTTACGCATTTCCTTATCTACAGTAGTCCTAACATGATGCTTAATTACTAAGGCACGTAATGATGGGTTATTTACTAAAACTTTTGAGTAGAAAAGTTTTTGAGTAAAAGTATTTTTGCTTCTCTGTACTAAAGTATACAATATTACCACATTCTTATGCTAATTTAATACTCATTTTAATAATTATTAATAGTATGCTGGTTTTGGGATGGCAACTTCCTTATTGTAGAGAGCTGTATGCAGTGTATATAGCAAAGACAAGCCAAATCAGTCACTCCTTGCAAAAAATCAATTTTTAGTTATTAATGCAGGGTTAAACAGTAGAGTGAGAGCTATAGAATGGAAAAAGAATCTTTTTTTTTTCCCGACATTTTGTTATGACGTTTACAGGAGTTTAAACATACAGCTGTTTAAAGAACAATATTTGAGAAATTGGCCTTCAAAGTTAACGATTTGCGTTGAGCGACTGGTTTGGCTTATCTTAGCCACATGCTCAACAACTATAGAATGAAATTCATTTAACAGACCACTACAAAAAAATATACCCTATCTCATCTGTCACCAACCAGACATCAGAACTATACTTTTGTAATTTTTTTTTTTTTTTTTTGTACACATAATTCTAGGTGTTAGCAACAGACATGTCAAAACATATGAGTCTGTTGGCAGACTTGAAAACTATGGTAGAGACGAAGAAGGTGGCAGGATCCGGTGTTTTACTGCTGGACAACTATACAGATAGAATACAGGTTTGTTTTTCCACATACACTACATTATAATTCCTCCCATTTTTATTTACAAGTGGAGTTGAATAGCTTGGTGGTTAAGATACTTCCAATCCCAGGGTACTAGGCTCAATTCCTGTCGGTATTGCTGGATTTTCTTTCTTGACCAAAACAACTCCACTCCTATAAGCCTCATGATATTTAGAG
>NW_022719420.1:0-1241 GCF_011630105.1 Anneissia japonica
TGTCTGAATATGAATAGGCCTAAATTAGTTTGCCCATATATGGTAGATGCAATGTCCCATCAGCGGGAGACTCCCTGAAATCAGGACGGCCTCCTGTACTTCCGCAAGTAACCAAGAATCTCCAGAAAAATAACCCATCTCCCGCAAATTCATAATATTTGCATAATTTTACTACCGGCACTTTATTACATCAATTGTCTCATGAAAGTTAGGAAAGCTCATTTACACCAAATCTCCCGGAAGGATTTCTTCTAACTTAGGAACCCTGCATAAATATCAGACTCGGGTTTAAAGGTCGGATTATAAAGAGTAGTACCATATAAAACCTCGACTAGTAGCCACGGGCTTCTCTCTTTTTTGCGAACTTTGGATGGGCTTCTTTTCGAGGTTACATTTGCAAAGTAAAGAGGAGGCTTCTTTTCAAAATGAATGCTGTAAGTTATGTTAATTACTAAAATAAAACAATAAATAGGGCCACTGTACCATGGAGTGTATTAACAGGCGTATAGGCTTCATTTCGAGATGGGCTTCTTGTTAAGCCCATTTGGCTTCTATTCGAAGATTTACTTTACGGTATGTGAACTACGATGGATTGCACATAATTTACAATGCTTTACTTTTATACGAAATACGTTTCATTAAAAAAAGGTGGTATAAAGCCATGATTTATTCTATGAGTTATAGCGTATCAATTTTCTGTAATAACGGATCTCATTGTTATAAATAGGAAACGAATATTTCAAACATTATTCATAAATCTCTGTCTGGCGTTAGTCACACCATGGTCACACTGACATAAATAAACCATACAAACGAAAAAAAATTAGACATTCCGCATCATTAATTGCGATGAGATAGATACCAAACAGTGTTCGAATAAAGACATGACAATTTATTTGAATACTGTATTTACCTTTATTTGATGATTTATATATAACGGCTGTCTTGATTTATATTATATTCAACTATTTGTTTCCAGTCGTACTTATTGTGTAATAGAGTGTATCTGGCGGTAAGTTGAATCTGCTCAACCATGAAAGCCTCTGTGGTCTGAGTGGTATGACGCTCGCCTTGACAGCGAGAGGTAGCAGGTTCGAATCCTGTTAGAGACATTTTATTATACAATTTCTTTATTCCTTTATTTATATACATCAAGAGCTATGCTACACGATATATTATCATGTCCTTTATTCGAACACTGTATTTACCTTTCTTTGATGATTATATATGTATATAGACCT
>NW_022719421.1:0-2873 GCF_011630105.1 Anneissia japonica
AAATATAACTGTATGTATACAATTTAGGAGGTTATTATTAGTTTATTAGGAGATTACTATTTAACTAATCTCAATAATTATATTGAGACAAATGCAAAATAGCACATAAAAAATATCGTACAGTAGTTGGTTGTTTGTAGCACTGGGTACTCATGCTTGTTATTAAATTACACACACACTAAATATAATTTTTATGTATACAACTAATTAGGAGGTTATTATTTAACTTGAATTAATTCAATGTATTGTGACAAACACAAAATAGCATGATCATTATGGTTAATTCAACTACAAAAAAAAAAAACATCAGTCACCAGTGTCAATACTATTTTACAAACAATTTAACAAATTTGTAATAATTAACTGTACTTCTAGTATACTAATGCAGTATTTCATGGCATACAAGTCATGTTTTGTATGTTTCTTCGACATATTTTTTCTTCGATATTTTTTTTAATCATTGGTTTTTGTGGTTAGCACCATCAATTGTAACATTTTTCTATGGTTTTAATATTAAGTGGGTAACTATGTAAATATAATAAAGGATGAAATGTAATGCCAGTTACCATGGAATTACCCAATATATAGCATATGATGTAATTAATTCGAAAAAGAAAATACTGTAGTGGTGGTTTGTAGCACCCATTAAATTGACTGACTAAATCACTTCTTGCAATATTTTCATGTCATGGGTGTATGCAAGGGGTCGGGAAGGTCGTACGACCCCCTAAAAATTTTCAACGGTTCACATTTTTCCAGACATTTTTTTCTAGGGCCTTTTCACAATGACATAAATAAAAAATCACTGATGAGGTACCAGCAATGAGTCCAAAAACCAATTGTGCGACATACTGTAATCTATCTCAATTCCATAAATTTTGAAACTGAGCCTGCCATCTGCTTCAAGCAAATTGTATTGATATTTTAATCACATCTTGCTGTTATTTCATTGTGAAAAGGTCCAAAAAATTATGATCACGACCCACCCAGAAAAAATCCTCGATACACCCCTGCATGTATTAGGAAGTTATTAAAATTTCACTAGGATATTTCATACTTATAGTTAACTTTTTCCTAATAATTATTGTCGATGGAGGGCAACCCAGATACTCAACATGAAATTAAAAATTTCTAATTAAACACACACACAAAAAAGAATCATACATCTTAAACAAAATTTTGAAACTTCAGAAAACAATAGTGTAGAAAGTGCTATATATTAAAAAGTCTATTGAGTGAAATTAGATAAACTTGATTTCAAGTAAACAGCTTTAAGTTATTTGTGAGTACATTGTTTACTGGAATTAACTACAAAATAATGTTAAATAATTGTTTGTTAACCATTCCCAGAACTATACATTTAGGACATGATTGACTGATAGCAAGCTATATGTTCAATGATTACTGAGAACAAAAAAATATTTTTTAGTCCAACATACATGTCATCAAATACACATTTAACAAATACTAATGTTATTTTGGCGAGTTTGCGGTATTCTCTCAGTGCTGGGGAACACGCAAGAGTTCACGCACAGTTGAATCCATCCTTTCATTTTCCCTTTCATAAATTTAAGTCTGCTGCAAATAGGAAAAAAAACACAAGTGAGCATGATAGGTACATAAAAAGAAAATGACAATAACATACTGTAATAACAATCCTAACTTGCATAAAAAAACAATAAACATAAATTAAGTCTATACAAAAATTTAATTTGCAGTAGTACTAGCAATGGACTAGCATTGTTTTAGTTACCATATGAGAATTTCCTGTGTTAAAAACATGATTTACTATACTATACTTCTTTATAAAACATAACTTGTACTTTATAAGAGAAATCTGAAAATTATAGGTACCTGGAACAGTAACACGAAAGTACTGTACTATGCTACTGCACTGTAATGCATAGGCCTATTTTAAGACACTACTTAGACAGGCTTTTCCATCTGATTTCAAAGGTCACAAACATTTTTCAATATTTTTTTAAATCATATAGTGGTGTAGAATAGTCTTTTAAGAACATTTTTCTGGAAAAACATTTTGGATACGACGCCCCGTTATGGAGTTATAATGTTTTTAATAACATGATGTCAGAAAATCAGCCCAAAGGCTTATCTTATTTTTGTTGGTTACGCACCGCTGATTCGCAATGTTTGTCATCACTTCAAAATGTATACCGATAATTCGTGGAAAAGGCCTCCTCCTATGCATACTACTAGAGCTAACTAGGCTAGGCCTATTTCCTAGGCCTAGTACTATTTATAATATTATTTATACCCACGGATCAACTTATCCAGGCATTGCTGCTAGGCCGCTACTTATAATACATAACACAGGCATTCGTTCAAAGCATAAACCTGCTGAAAGTCTCATCATTGGTTAGAATACCTCTAAACGCTCTAGCATTTCAAATAGTTCAAATGTTCCCAATTCTTTTCAAAACACACCCTGGAAATTTCTTTTCAAGAAATTCATCGACATTCTTCATCAATGTACCAAATGATCATCACCCTGCAGCCCTCAAAGTCGATCAGTACTTTAAGGAGGGTCTCAGTTCAAAACGGCAATAAACTTTTATGACATATAATATATATCGGGTATATTTTTTTTTGTCTGTATTTTAAAGTTTTATTTATTTGAACGTTCACTGATATTATTGTGTTTATTTTTATTATTTAATTTGTATTTTGTGATATTGTTATAAGGCCTATTTCGTCTTCTTCTTCTTCTTCTTATTATTATTATTATTACTACTACTGTACTGTTTCATTATTATTATTTTAAATTAATGTCATTATATAATCATTTTGTCACTATTTTAAATTTTAAATTATTTAAATGTCTACTGCTTTTATATTGTCTTTCGTCCAATATC
>NW_022719422.1:0-1034 GCF_011630105.1 Anneissia japonica
AAAATGGTTTAAAAATTCATTATGCAAATTAGAAAAAAATAGACCAATCATGTTACGGGAAACCAAGTGGTTGTGTGTTCGATTCCCACACGAACCAATTTTTTTTTTTTTTTTTTTTTTTTAAGGCAGTTAAGTTGATTGTGGATAATGAATAGGCAACCTGGTTGTTGTGTGTTCGATTCCCACACGAACCAATTTGTTTTTTAAGGCAGTTTATTTGATGGTGGATAATGAATAGCAAACCTGGTGGTTGTGTGTTCGATTCCCACACGAACCAATTTTTTTTTTTTTTTTTTTTTTTTAAGGCAGTATATTTGATGGTGGATAATGAATAGCAAACCTGGTGGTTGTGTGTTCGATTCAAACACGAACCCAACTTTTTGAGATAGTGGGTTCAATCCCCACACGAGCCAGGTTTTTCTTTTTTTTTAAGTCTTTATTATTGGCTAGTATTTAAGGACGTACTGTGTATTTGGTACGATAACACAACACTCATCACTCCTTCATTTCTTGAGGCAAACTTGGCATTTTTAGTGGTTGTTATCTGGCTAGATAAACTGGAGGTTGTGGGTTCGATTCCCAGTAATTCCCAATAATTGGGGACGTACTGAGTATTTAATAAGTCCACTGAATAATCTCAGATAACATAGTATAATACAAGACCATGCATAATTGACCCACAGCTGTATATTGCATCTTTACATTTCTTTAGTTAGACCTTTTTTGATTATTCCAGTGTTATTTATACTGTAATTCTATTTCGTTCTGACAAGCCCATCAGATTGAGAGAGTCAAGTCTAAATTTTTATATTTTTTAAATCACAATTTTAAAAATGACGATATTGTTTCATACACACTTCCCTCACTTAGAGAAATATTTTTGATATGGTTTTTCTTTTTAAATGTGTTAATTCTATTGTTGATACTATAGTTTATGTTCTTTATTCCCTCTTAATATTAATACGCCTAGTTTTGGCCGTCGTAATGACCTATTTTTTGTTCCCTTTAACAGAGTCAATTGCAATAAAAATGGT
>NW_022719423.1:0-9931 GCF_011630105.1 Anneissia japonica
TTTCAATACTTGGAGTATGTATTATACTTTCTTATCTGAGATTAATCAGTGGACCTTTCGGAAAATGTTTATCATAAAGGGATTTCAGTGAATTTTCAAAATTGGTATAGGCTGCAACAGGGTCCTGTGTATTAATAACATCGAGCCATTGTTGCTTAAATTGGGGTACTCAAACAGGTTAGTAATAATATTGTCAAGCAAGGTAGCAGTAGTTTTTGTGATACGAGATGGTCTATGGATACGGGAAAGATAATGGTTACTAAAAAGTGAATTAACAAAAAAGCGGGCATCGTTATTGGAATCATGTTTAAGGATGTCAATATTAAAGTCACCGAGAATGTAAACAATTTTATTTTCTCGTGATAATTTGGAGAGGACGTGGTCAAGTTCATTAGTAAATTGAAAAGGGTCAGAAGAGGGTGGTCTATACACTGTGCCAATGACAATGTTTTTAAGTGAGGTCTTACAATTTCAATAAAAATAGATTCGGAGGTGGAGGGATGAAGAGTTAGATCATTTCGTCTAGTGGGTTCTATGATTGGACACAAAATAATAATTAGGAAGCTGGACGAGTAAGTTGTCATATTTGAGCCACGTTTCACTAACTCCGATATCAAAGGGTAAATTAATTGAGGTTAGAAGCTGTTTCATTTGATCGAAATTTTTTAGAATGCTTCTAATATTAAAATGGATAATGGAAAAACTGTCACTAAAATTATTACTAGGAAGCTCGTCAGGTTTATAATATTGAGAAATGCTTTGAGTATTGGAAAAAAAATTGGAAATCAGGGTCGATATTTAAGTTAAAATTATCAGTGGCGTTAAGAAAGGGAGAAAAACATATGTTTGATAATCGGTCGGAATTCGAGGTGCTGCTACAAGAACTACAATTAAAATCGGACATGACAACAGAATGTTACAAAAAAAAAAGATAAAAAGAAACCACACAAAAAGGGAGAAAATATTTTAAAACGAAGGTACCAGGAATGCTTACAAAAAGCTCAAAAAAGGATTAAAAATTGCATGAAAGCAGTATTTACTGTGAATATGGTATACCATACCGATTATTAGAGACATATGATATCAAGATGGCAGGAGTAAAATATGTTAACCAAAGAAATAAAATTAATAAGTAATATAATAAAAATATAATGCACAGTAAAAATGGCAACAATGATACCACGAATCGGATTGGAATGTAAAAAAAATGATAATAACAATAAAAAGTAGCATCATTAATTAATAATAAAAACAATAGTAATTAACAACAACAAAAGCAATAAAAATAATAACGATTAACAACAACAATGATAACAAAAACAATATCAACAATTATTATCATCATCATCACCACCACCATCATTACCATATTAACAGATAACAATAATGCAACCACAATAACTGAGAAAATTGATAGTAACACAATGACAAAATCAGCAACAGCAATAATACAATAATAGTCCAATACAAGAATAAATAATAACAATAATAATAGTAATAATAATAAAATAATCATGACGATAATAATGAAATTAAGAAAATTAGCAATAATAATAATAATAACAAGAACAACAACAACAACAGTAAAGACAACAATAACATCAATATAATAGCATGCAGAAGTAGTAAACAAAGTATGGCAAATGTTGTCTAGCAATGATGGATGGATTGCAGAAAAGAGGTTCGTTGTTCGAATCCTGTGTTAAAGCATTATAATCGTTCTTAAGTGAATGAGCTAGTGATTGAATTTTAGGGCCATAATATAAAACAAACGGTATCCTATCAGAACTAGTCTTAGGTTTATAGCAAAGCAAATCATTGCGTGATCTTAATGATGCCTTAGCTATTGCAGATTTAATTAGATATAAGATAACTGCAATTTAAAAAATGAGAAGTCATGTTAGGCACTTGCTTATCAAAATGTGAATGGTTAGAAGAAATACTGTATGTTTAATTAATGCGGAGGCATTGGTTGAATACTATAGAGCGCTTAAGGATGATTGGATGAAAACTACAGAAATCCAAATAATGGTGATTGTATGTCGGCTTGCAGTAGTGAAGTATTGATGATCGTATTAATATAATTTTTTTTCATGAAGATCAAATTTGATAAAAATTAATAATAATAATAATAATAATAATAATAATAATAATAATAATAATAATAATAATAAACGTGATACCTCTAGACCTAGGCATATGTATATATCGTGTCTGTATTTAACATATTTCAATCTATGTCAATCTAAGTATATCCTGGTCCCTGACCCTTTTAGGTTCACTTGGATAGGCTCATCTTTATAAAAGACTTCTATGAATGGATATCTTGTTTGAAGCAAGAAACCAAGTCGTCTTTATCCAGTACCGCTCGTTTATTTTATTCGTGTGGGAAACCTTTACATAACTTTCACCGCTATATATTTCCAAATATAGTCATGAATATCTGCCATGGTTTTTGTGAATAATTTGCATTTTTCTACAGAGGTCAACGACCTTTTGACCTTTAGATACGTCAATTTCTGCACACGTTTTAAATTTGATTACACAAGTAAACATCGTCATTGATTACACAAGTAATCAAAAATGACAGTAATACATTTAATCAATTTATACATTTTTCTTGTTAATATTATTTTTGATATTCCATATGCTTATGAATAATAGAAAATACTAATTGGTATCAAATCTACTCACAACTGTAGATTTGTAAACGTTTGTGAGTGAACTAGGAATAAATATACAACTTTTTGGTGTAGATCAATGACCTTTTGACCTCTAGTTACGTCAATTTCTGCCTGTTTCAAATTTTTTTTCAATTTGAATGACTGACCAATCTATATGCTAAATGTTGATACCAACATCATACAAGAAAGTATAATACATACTCCAAGTATTGAAATACACGCCATCGTGTTGGGATTCAATATTTCGACATTAATTATGTCATCATCAGGCCTGATGATGACATAATTAATGTCGAAATATTGAATCCCAACACGATGGCGTGTATTTCAATACTTGGAGTATTCCTGATGATGACATAATTAATGTCAAAATATTGAATCCCAACACGATGGCGTGTATTTCAATACTTGGAGTATGTATTATACTTTCTTATCTGAGATTAATCAGTGGACCTTTCAACATCATACAAATTCATTGACTAAATCAAGAGTTATAAGCATAAATGTTACCCCTACCCCAAAAACTGTTGTTGATTACAAATTTCTCGGATCATAAACATTGACAATAGTACATAATGCATTTTAATTTTTTTCTTTTTAACCTCAACTTTTGTAATCCATATGTTAATAACTACAAGAAAAACATAATTTGTATCAAATACATCCAAAATTAGACATATGACACTGAAAAAATTTGCATTTTAGAAAAGGTCAATGACATTTTGACCTCTAGTAACGTTAATAATTGTCGGATTAATTTTATTTAAACTGCATATGATTATGAAACATATATGCTACACATTGCTACCAAAATAACATAGATGGGATTTTTAATTCACAGGTTATGGGCATAAATGTTACCCCCTCTCCCCAGAAAAGAGTATTGACCATAAAACACTAACGACCATTACAAATGACCCGAGTACATACAATGCATCCCTATATTTTTCTTGTTAACATCAATTTTTATTTTCTATATGCCCGCAGGAACAAAATGATACCAAGGAAGTTTAACTGTTTGGGGGGGGGGGTGCACGGTGACCCCCCCTCCCTTCCAGCCCATGGCCTAAAAGCTTATGCTAACATGTTACTTACCGCTAATTTGAATATAGGTAATTAAAATAGCGAAATGATAGGCCTAACCTAGGCCTAGATTCTTTCCGTCTCCAATCCTGCACCTAAAATCACGTCCTCAGTACATTACGTAGCGGTGGTGTATACACTGAACCTTGACTGAACAAACAAGTTTAGGCGCTAAAATTTAATCACGGATAACGCGCGCGCTACCACAAATTCATCGCGTAAATGCTGTACTCTACGACGTAAACAGATTTACGTTGAATATACGTTTAATTCACGTCGATGATGCATCTTGGGGTGCGGAATAGGGAATGGGAAGGGGTGGAGCGCAACCCTTCTCATAAAAAGTTTGTGCCGCTGAAAAAACGTTTATTCAGTTTGTTGAACCAAATTTCGTCGGTGACTCAGCGTAATATTACGATCAGTTTATTGTCGACAAAAATCAACATTGAATAGACTGGATTGCCGACCTAAACAATTTCTTTCTCGATCTTGAATTCCGGTTGTTGAATCGACTGAAATAATTTCAACATTGATTCAACGTCAATGTTAAACGTGGAACCAACGTCACATCACGACGAAGAGAATCGACGTTGAAAACACGTTGAATTTTGGTTGTTCAGTGACTGACATAGTTTCAACGTCGATTCCACATCAGTGGTCAACGCAAAATTGCGACGTCGTAGCAACATCGAGAATCGACGTTGAATAGACGTTAAATTCTGGATGTTAAATTGACTGACCTAATTTCAACGTTGATTCAACGTCAGTGTAAGACGTGGAACCAACGTCACATCACGACGTTGTATCGACGACGAAAATCGACGTTGAAAACACGTTGAATTTTGGTTGTTCAGTGACTGACATAGTTCCAACGTCGATTTCACGTCAGTGTTCAACGTTGAATCAACGCCAAATTGTTACGTTGTAGCTACATCAAAAATCGACGTTAAATAGACACAGAATTCTTGTTGGTGAATCGAAATTTCAACGTTGATTCAACGTCAGTGTAAAACGTGGAACCAACATCACACCATGACGTTGTATCGACGATGAGAATCGACGTTGCAAACACGTTGAATTTTGTTAAGTCGTACACTGACGTGGAATTGACGTAGGAACTATGTCAGTCACTGTGACTGACATAGTTTCTATGTCGATTCCACGTCAGTGTTCAACGTTGAATCAACGCCAAATTGCGACGTTGTAGCTACATCAAAAATCGACGTTGAATAGACGTTTAATCCTCGTTGGTAAATCGACTGACCAAATTTCAACGTTGATTCAACGTCAGTGTAAAACGTGAAACCAACGTCACATCACGACGTTTTATCGACGATGACAATCGACGTTGAAAAGACGTTGAATTTTTGTTGTTGAAATGACTGACCAAATTTCAACGTCGATGCAACGTTGGTTTTTCGACACCGATTACATTACAACGTTGAACCAACGTTGCATCACGGCGTTGAATCGACGGGTGTGGATCGACGTTGAATAGACTTGTATTTATGTTGATCAACGTCCCAACCTGATTTCGACGTCGATCCAACGTCAGAATGTCTGCTGGGAAATTACTCCCATTGAAGAATACGTCTGATGATTTGGACACATACTTAAGGCGTTTTAAGCAGTTTGCGGAAAGGAATGGGTGGCCCACGGATGAGTAGTGTTAGCCATAAGTACTTTGCTTACTGGGAAAGCCCTAGCAGTCCGGCTGCCAAATGGCAATTTTTTGGTTAGGCGTGCTAAATTTAGTGCATAATTCTTTACAGTGGATTCTGGCTCTTCAAGTGGTCCAGATTGGTATTCCACCGGGTAACATTCGAGAAATCCAAGATGGCCACCAAAATGGCCGCCAAATTCGAATAATACCCATAATTCCTTTAATATTTTACATAGAACAAAATTTTTTTGGTATATACTATGGTTTAAGAAGTCAAAACACATTGCGACCATCAAATACCAATTTCAGTCTCTTGTGGCTGTGAAAATCCAAATTGGCTGCCAAATCTAGAAAAACAATCACCAATCTCTCATAATAGTTTACAAAGAATGACAGTTTTGTTTCTATACTACGGTTTTGAGAGGTCAAGCAAAATAGTGGCAACACTAATATTAAAAGCCAACTGGTTATGCAAAACAATCCAAGAAGTTATTTTGATTTATCTGTATTTTGGCAGCCATATTGGCAGCCAAAATACAATATATCGATGAATTTTAAATAAGTGCATGAATATTGTAAACGTATGTCACTGTAATTTGAAATATAAGAATTTTTCATAAATATATATTCTAAATTTTATGTAAAAATAAAATTAATATTTTAAAATTGTACACACGTTAAAATCTTAATTTCTTTAATGTAATATTTAACAAATGTTTTGTAAGTAAGGTATAAAAAAAATAAGCCAATCAAGAACAAACAAGAAGGAATATGTTTCATTCATAGTGTGTTGGAGAAGCTTAAGTTGGTCAGCTTAGGTGGGTCAGCTTGCTGTTGGATGGGGGTTGGGGCGGTGTTGATGGCGGGTTTTCTTTGCGTTCATGTAAGGTTTGTGGTAAATTGAAAAATTATCCATATTTTAGGACATATTCAACCGCTATGCTTCTAATCAGATGCAACACCAACCTATTTCAATTATCTTTATAATCACAATTATCATCCTTATTTATCGTCGTTATGGTCATCGGATAATAATGCTACTAAAATGTTATTCCTAAATTTTCATGATCCTTGCAGGCACTAAAAACATATTTAAAGCACCAAAATAATTATTTTTAATATGTAAATGTGAAAACCAAGGATACATCATAATATACGGTAACATATTATTATGAAATTATTATTTATATTGCACAAGAATTGTTATTAAATTAAGTTTTTAATTATTTAGCTGAAAAATAAAATAGTAATACACATTGAAAAAAAAACCAATTAGGAATATTTACATCAAATTAAAAATGCATAGAATTTCGCAATTAATATTTACATAATATTTACATTTACATAATGCTTTTTTTCCTCAGTTAAGTTAATCCTCAGAATAAAGCTAGAACAAACTTAGCATTATCTTAAGGTAATCTAATTAATATTCATCACACTGGCACCTGATAACTGCTTCCTGTCAGAGTGTGAAGTCAATCGTTTAATGCTGTACTGAGTGATGTTTAGTAGTTAATGCCTTATTCAAAATTATTTGTAGTGGTATGTGTAGATAATGCCCATTTTAAAAGATAAATATATTCAGAGTAATATTTTTGGCTTTCTAGTGAATTGAACGTGAACGTGAACATGCAATAATCAACGGAACGTGTAAGAACCCTAACCATATACAGTAGTTACTAAGGGGTCCTTCACAATTATCAACATTTTCACAAGCGTACAAAACGTACGTTGGGGGGGGGAGGGGGTAAACCCTGGCATACGCTTTTTAAAAGTAATAAAATGTCGGTCAAAAATCGTCACACTACTGGCGAAAGTTTGATAAACTCCAGTTTCATGGAGTAGTGAGAATATGCATTGATATGGGTGTATAAGCCTTGTTTTACGTTACGATGTATTCGCGATTGAAAAAATTCTTTGAACTCTCGCGACTGAATGTGTGTTGATAGTTGCTTGGTCTATGCGGAGACTGCTCAATCATGACACCGCCATCGTTTTAAAAAAAAAGCGAAATTGAAAACGGAAAAAGTACAGAGGATGAAGATAATGCCTAATTGTTTTGCTAATTTTGGTTTAATTTGTTGAATATACAATAAACTGGGCTAGGCTAGTAATACAGTCTACAGAGTAACCTATCTATAGGCCGGCCTAGCTAGGCCTATTCATTGAATAGCTCACTGTCTCGTTTTCGGCCAAAACGACCAGGGTTACGACGCCGCAATGCCGCTGCAAACGACCCAGGCTAGGCCTAGCCTAGCTTGTCTTATAAAAAGCAAATGTTGCATTAGGCCCTATCGGCTGTGTGACATTTTTGTAGAATGTAGCCTGTCCAAAAATGTTATTCTATAGGTTAGCATACTTTACTAATACTAGCTAGTATTACTACGTAGTCTAGGCCTACTACTACTAGGCTAGGCCTACTGTACTGCTGGCAAGGCCTAAACTACTACTAGTCCTAGGCCAACTGCTCCTAGTTAATAGCTAGGCCTAAAAATAGAGGCTAGCCCTACATATATTCAATTAAAATGCTCTCATATTGTCATTCATTGAAGTTTTGTTATTTTCTTTCTGATTGATTTACAATACTTCCACCTTTTTAAATTCCACTCATTCACTTGACAGGCCTAGCTTTGTGTGTGTATTTTTCCCTGATTTAATAATACTGACATTATTTTATTATACTAAAGCTGAAAGTACAGTACCTTATTTATTCGAATAAATGTCCTGTTTATTGGAATAAATGCTGTTATATTGTTATTTTTCTCTATATTTTTTCTTTACTAGGCTATTGGCTACATCTCAAACTGCCAAGAGTACTGAAACTGTTGCTGCTTCACTATTCACGTGGAAGTTTATGAACCAAAAGGTGCTCCTGCTACAGCTTTGGCTATTAGTAGTCGCGATGTACACATCTTCATACGGATTAGTCAACAATAACTTAGAACTGAACTCACAACTCAGATTGTTTTATTTGTCCAAAATTATAATAATAATACTCAAACATTTATAAGGCGCCAATTCCAAATTGAATGATCAAAAGCGCGAGCGTTAACAAAATTATAACAAACAAATATTGTGTATACTGTAATTAAATTATAGCACATTGATGGTCGGGAGACTCTCATTAAGGCTAAAATAAGCCGCTACCATGAGAGCCACTGTAGAGATAAATAAATGTATTGTTTTACACATAGTACAATTTAATGTGTCTTGTATTGAATTTACTTAGTTATTGAATTGGCTGTTCCGAGATGCCAAAAAAAAAATCAACATTTTTCTTGTACACTTTCAGGGGGGAGGTGGGGTCATGAAAAAGTGTACTCTTTGGACACTTGTGAAAATGTCGATAATTGTGAAGGACCCCTTAACGGATGAAGGGTACAGGGAGAAGCTGAGAATAGTGAAGCGGGAGTGTGATAAGAGTTTTGTACAGTTTACCCAAAGGTTGAAGGGATACTTAGAGAGATGGGTTGAGTTTTGTGATACCAGGAAGGAGTATAATGACTTTGTTGACATACTTCTACGAGAACAATTTCTGTTAACTGTATCTAATGAGTTAACTTTGGAACGCAAACCTGAAAGTATTGAATAAATGGGTAGATTAGCTTATTGATGGTTGGAAGCTCATCTGTATGAATTCAAGCCTAGGCTAGGTTGTAGTGGTACTGAAAGTGTGGTGCCTTCAACTAAAGTGTGGATTGACTGTCCATATTTTAAAGGGTTTGTTACAGCGTTGTGAATGAATAATCCATTATGATCTAATCGTGGGAAATATTCCTTTGGTCGGGAGTCTAGGTAATGTAGAAATGGGGTTTAATGTCCTACGTGGATCTTTAGTGGGAGGGTGAAGACCCATAGTATGGTAGAAAAGGAAAATATACCATTTAAGCCTTTGTTAGTTAGCAGTGCTGGTGAATTGTCAACGTCGGTGAAAGATATGTCTGATGCACAACAGAAGGGTCCAAGTCTTAATAAGCTGTGGAATTAAGTAGGGGATGAAAAAGAAAGACTAACATGTAAGGGAAATGTTTTAAAATTTAAAGAAAAACAAGGACTTTTGTTCAGAGTTTTTATTCCACTAGGTAATGGGGTTAGCCCATGACGTCCCGATGGCAGGTCATCTTGGAGTAGGAAAGATGATGGAAAAGATCTTGAATGTGTTCTATTGGCCAGGTCTACGAGGGGATGTTCAACGATATTCAAATCGTGCGAAATTTGTCAGAAGACAGTGGGTAAGGATGGGGTTGGTAGAGCATTGTTAAGGCAAACGCCTTAGGACCACTTTATATCCTTAAAGAGATGTGGACTGGAACGGAAGTTACAGAAGAGGTAAGTACCAATTATGTCATACAACTGCGGTTACAAGATACTTGTAAGCTAGCTTCAGATATTATGATGTTAGTGCAAAAGATAGACAGTTTAAAGTTGACTTAGTTTTGATGATGCGACCAACAGTTAACAACAAGTTGCAACTGCAATGGAGTGGACCATATGTCGTAGT
>NW_022719423.1:10078-25254 GCF_011630105.1 Anneissia japonica
TAATAGTTCTATAGCTTTCGTGAAAGTTTTCAACATTTAATAAAACATGTCAAAAACGAATTAGGATAGAAAAACAGATTAATTGTTAATTTCTACCAAATTAAGATAAATTATTGGACTTGGTTTGGAGGAAAAATAAATACTTGCTGGTACTCACCCAATGCTGACGTCACAACAATTGCAGACCTGGAAACAATAGCAGATTTTGTTGCTTCTAACGAAAACACACCGTCACTGTAAGAGTTTGGTAAATTTTTAACACCGAGATATACAAAATCTGTATGTACTCCGTATGATATTTGGCTTCTAGTGTTAAATATGTTATTATCTGGCATGTTCACTAAATTGTCACTTGTATTTCCATTGGTGTTGTCAGAATGTCCAGTATCAGCCCAGGTTACATTATTCCTGCCATCCACATTCTTGTACAATATCCCGATTGTTAAATTCGTTGTTTTGCAGTTGTTGATAGCGTATCCACGAAATTCATTTTCATTGTTGGACGATATCAGTGGAATTGCGGAGAACATTGTTATATCCAGTGGAGCTGAAAATGAATTAACAAGCTGCATATTATTAAATTAAATTATCGTTAATGACAACAATGATGACAATGGCCTGGCGGTGGTACAGATGTTGATGGTGATTTGATAACGGTGGGCATTAGTATGGGTGTGAGGATAATTATATTTTTCTTTTTTGTGTTTATTAAAATTCTCCATATTGTGGATAATTTCAAAATTTCAATCATTATATCATTATATTTATAAGTTATTTAAGTCCTATAGTACATGACGATAATGATAATAATTAAACTATACCTACTGTTATTTGAATAAATACTACTATTTAGATATTATTAATTAACATTATCCCATGAGATAGATGGTAATAAAAAAATTAATTTATAAACTTTTTGTTTTGATGTAAGACCATAGAAAAAATTATTGTGTTGGCCACGTTTTGGAAAAATGCAAATAATGGGTTGGTTTGTGGGTTTTTTTACCAATCATTATCATGTGTTTATGCCTAAAATGTAGAAAATACACAAAAATACGACAAATACCATTTTAAAATATATATTGATGAGCACAATGATCGCATAACACTGTCGCATTGCCTTTTCAGCTCATTAAAAAATATATTTGGTTGTAGTAAAAAAAAAAAATCCAAAACGCCGACCCTCAAATTCGAACATTTTGGGTCGGTCGGGCGTGTCCAACACAATAAGTTTTTTTTTTGGAGAAATTGATACGGATCCTGTCAGATTTTATTAAGACTGTAACGATCAATGGCTGCAGCAAAAGTATGTGTATTCTTATCTTACATAATACACAATTATTGTATGTTCAGATATCTTACCTATGCCAAGAAGCTCAAATCTTAAACTGATGTACACATACCAGCTAATTGGATTGATACGTATGAACTGAGCGTAGACAACAGAATTGAATATGTTTGTCACCTCGGTGTTTTGATCATAGTTAGCATTAAAAGTCTAAAAGTAAATGACATTATGTTAAGCATACATTTCCGGGTCTCATGATATCTCATGATACTTTTCGTATAATCTTATATAAATTGATTATAACAACATACCTCATCTTGGCCACTCGATCCCAATACTGATGTAAAATTTTTACCATCGGTACTGTAATATACTTTGTATGTTTTAACCCATTGATTGACATTGCTGCGTCCTTGTGTTATTACTCCAATCACGCCTTTTATAGCACCAAGATCGGCTTCAATCCACTGATTCTGGTTGATATACTTTGCTGCCCAGGCTCCCGCGCCTCCTGCATCTGGTACTGTGTTAAGTCGTCCTCGATAAGCTTTATAATAGCTAGTGCGTTCGCTAGATGCTGTGAGCTGGTCTGAGTGGATAGTACCATCTTCAACCCCAAGAGCTAGACATGAATCTGTAGAGTTATTTGATGAATTTAGTTAGGCCCGGCCTTGTAGCAAATAACACATCATGATATAAATATATATTGTTTATCAATAACTGTCAAAATAGGAAAATAGATAGGTCTTAGGGGAAGAGTTCAAGAAGTTATAATTTCAGTTTCAGCTTTATTTGGTTAAAGTTGTGATTAAAAACTTTTCTTGACATGTGAGAGAAAATAATTTAATCATTGTGTTTAAAAGAGTATAAAGTATCCCTTGCGAGACAGCTAAATTATTCACAAGTAAAATAAAATCAACATCAAATTATTTGTTATGATTAGAAAACTTGTGTGGGATAAAACTAATAGATTTACGAGGAAAAATAACATAATGGAAAATTTGCCCCCATTTTCAGCGAAAGCTCAGTCAAGTAAATTGGATCTACATCGTATGCATAAACGCACTAACCACAGAAAACTCGAAATTCGTAGCTGCTATTGGCTTAAAGTGTGTGACGTCATTCAAAAACAGGGTAAAAACTGATTTGAATACAACATTTTAAAGAAAAAATTATTACTGTTTACCTAATCAACCAGCACGTGGCAAGAAAGCTTAATTTATGAACTACACTTGACCGTTTACCTCAAAATTCAGCGACCTATCGTTGCAGAGTTATGTGAAGAAGCATGAAGTATACAAAAAAAAACACAATTTTAGCCTTTTTCCTATGCAAAAGCATTGAATGAAAAATGATCACTCAATTTTGCATTATTTGTAAGAATAGTCAGATGATTATAAATTTTAAAACATCTAGTTGTATAATCCGATCTCCCCAGATTGCCAAATGAAACCATTCAAATTATATAGACGATTTTGTTAGAAAAGGCGTCCCGTTTGGCTCATTCGCTGTTCAGTGAACCGCTCAGTGAGTTTTCATAATGATCTTGATCGTGAGGATTGTAGGAGGAGTTTGTATAAGTAAAAGAACATTATTTTAAACATTCAAATATTTCAAAACATGATGAAAAAATTCAAATTGCATTGATTTACACACTATAATCTACAAGTGTTATTTTAGACGACATATAAAGGAATTTGGCATATTAATTCATCGAAATTATAATACGTCCCCTCTAAAACTGCCATTGTGGAATATGGAGGTCGGTAACAAAGGCAGGGCCGGTCGGGTTCCAAGCCTTTAAAAACTTAATTTTAACCACGTAATCAACGGAAAATATTGTAGGCCTATCTTCAATATTCTTCAATTTTGATGATATGGAAATGTAATGTCTCCTCCTATTTATTCAGGACAGTAGGCCCCCGCTGTGGTTCATACTGGAAGCCCAGCATCTAATTCAGATTAGCCAGCTAATTCAGAGAGTTCGGAAAAATGATTGATTAGGATGATACACTTTTTTTATAAGAACACATTTTATAAGAACACTGAGGCTGAACATTCTTAAACATTTAGAACACAATAAGTACAAATTGAGGCTGAGGTAAATGTCAAATGAGATTTTTGTTTTAATAAACAAGAAAAACCAACAAATGTTATCTGTACCTTAATGTGTAGTAGGTGTGACTATGTATACCCTCAATAATACACACTAATATATTGGGCATGTACAATAATAATTTTCTAAGTTTGAAAAGTGTGTAAAAATTAGAACAAAATAAGAACATTTCAGCCTGAAATCCGAAAAAAATATATGAACACTGAGCCTGGGCAAAATTGTACTAGAAAAAAAAAAAACGTGTATTGAGTCACAGTTTGATAACATCAAGTTTTACAACATTGAGATTTCACACATTTTCTCCATCTCCTCAAATCTACCCTGCGTCGTTTTTATTCACACGCGTAAAAAGGCGTAGGCTAGGGCCTAATTTGATTTCGTTTGACCAGGTGGAAAAGGGGTTAGAAGGAGAATAGGTGGGGCAGGCCCGTACGCAGGTGGTACCACGAGTGTGTACGTACCCCTCCCGCGAGGATTTTCCCGACGAGGGGTTAGGGGGGGGGGGGGCGGTGCACGCACCTCCAAAAATTACTGGCCCGCCCCAAAGTCGCCCTAAAATATCACCTTATTTTGCGAATTAGCGCCCCTCAACTGATCATCGAGCCAATTCCCTTGTTCCCGCTCCACCCCCCCCCCTCTCCATCAGCACACCGATTACAAGACTCCTGAATACGCCTCACGCATTCAAAAAATTCATCCACTAAAATTCCTTGACCAATCAGCAGTTTCCAACTAGGACTGCTAATTTATTGTAGAAGCAACGACTTTTTTAACTGTATTTATTTAATTAAATATTTAAGGAATTTGAGTGTCTTCACCGCGTAAAAACTCATCTTCCTTCTAGGTTTCACTAAAATCATTTTTATTTTCGCTTGAAAATCATCTTAATAAAACAAGTGCGGATTTAGACCTTCGCATCGTTCGCCATGGTGAATATCGTAGCAAAAATATATAGTGCACAAAGAAACGTCAAAAACAATACAGAAAGATTTTTGGTTGTCTAGACATATACATCAGATTATTGTGAAATTGTCATTGAAGCTCTGGATTCTCTAACCAACGTCCATCCACAGCATCAGCAGCGATTTGAAAGGTCATGCAATATTTCCCCCTTACCATTCCCTTTTCTCTTTCTAACCCCTTCGATTCCCCTTTTATTTCTTTTAACCACGAAGACAATAGATGCGCATGTTTATGGCTTAAATAACGTGAACACACTACAGGTCTCTGTCATTAAAGACCACTTTAAAGACACAACTCAACACACACATAATAATAATGTTTTTCCCTTATCCATTTCTTTTCACTTTCTTTTTTAATCATAAATGTTCTTACCTCAGTTCCAACCATGTGGGGCTGAGGTGTTATACACCCTCAACCTGTGAAAGTCGGTTGCCCTCTATTTCGAATTCATAGATTCAGGGGCGGCCCGGCCCCGGCCCCCCTTTTGGGAGGTAAAAAAAGAAAAAAGAAAGAAAAAAAGAAAGAAAAAAAAATGATAGCCCAGAACGCCTCAAATGTTATTTTCGGGCGTCTAGAACACAAAAATTTCGCGGGGGCATGCCCCCGGACCCCCTAGGACATTGTTGTCTCGATCAGCCCAAATTTCGGTCCCCCCTCCCCTTTTGGACATCTCTAGATCCGCCCCTGAGATCCGCCACTGACAGTGACGGATTCAAAGAAACGCAGTCATCCCGTCGTTTCCTCCCATCCCACCCCTCCCCCCCACCACCTATTTTTTTTAATGGGGGAAAAGAAAATGAATTTCAAATTGTATGAGTGCAATTTTCGGCTATTTGGAAGTGCCATAATCATAAATTTTCTTCCCTCAGCCTTAACCATGATTAAATAAGACTTTAAATTATCAAAAATGCATGGGCTCAACCACCTCGATCCCAACAGGGTTTTCCTTCCTAAGGCACCCCTCTCCTAGAGCCATTTTGTTCAACTCTACAATTTTATAATAATAATAATGTTATATTTATATAGCGCATATTGCACATTTCCCCTATGCGCTTTCCAAAGAAATAATATAGGCCTACTGAGAAAATGAAAATAACAATAAAACAATAACAATAAAATAAAATAAAAATAATACAGTAATCATAATAACAATGAGACTAAACTACTCCTATTCCTTAAACTAATTAATGGTTGGCCGTTGACTTCGAGGAGCTCATCCGCCCTTTGCTCAGCTATTGGTTTTTCTTGCTGCTGGGTGACCATAAACACCCTCCCCTCAGCAGCCACTAAGACATATCTGAGAGGGTTGTCAGTTTAGTCGCCGACACCTCGACCGGATGGAGTTTAATGTCGTACCAGGACGTAAAATTTGCACCCACACAATATACCCTCGTAGCCAGACCAGATTTTGTATGCACTTTGCGGTCCAGAGAATTTGACTTCAGAAATTGGTTTAGGGTGGTCTAAGAATCATTTTTTGGCTTGGTAACACATTTTCAAAATGTGGCGAAAAGTCAAAAGGTTATGGTCAAAGGTCATAGCTGTAGGGTCGTCATAGTCGTCATATCTCCGTAACCAGTGGTGGTAGAGAGGTAATTCTGGTACCAATTTGTTCAGAACATTCATGTTTCTATTTGCTCTAATAGAACATTTTGCTAAAAAATGACCGGAAATGCTGTTTCTAACCTTTGACACGTTTCAAGTTCATAGCAATAGGATCATTATATCTCCGCAACCACTGGTGGTAAAGAGTTAATTGTGGTGTCAATATGTTCGGAACATTAATGTTTCTATTTGGTCTAATTGAAAAGTTTGCTAAAAAATGACCCGAAATGCTGTTTTTGAACTTTGACATGTTTCAAATGTAATATAGTTGGGTCATTTCTGGCAATTCCGTGACCGTGGAGAGGCTAACTTAGTTTTTCAGTGGATTTGTCTTCCTTGAGGGTATAATAACAAAAATAGCTTGGGTGTCCCTCGCAAAAGTGTGGGCATAACCCGTATATGCCCTAAATCCAAAATGGCCACCTTCCACCATTTTGAAATTTATTATTTCAGTGTTTTGGCCTACATGGGTGCTTTTGTGCATGGATTTAGGTGTTCCAGGGGTCAAGGATTTCTTTTTTGATGTCGGATATTACTGTAATTTGCCTGTCGAATTACGTTACCAAACCAACAGAAATAAGATAAGCTTTTGGGCTGATTTTCTGACATCATGTTATTTAACAAAATCATAACTCCAAAACGAGGGGTCGTATCCAAAAAAAAAATTCCAGCAAAATGTTCTTAAAAGACTAGTCCACACCACTATATATCATTGACAAAAAATTGTAAATGTTTTTGATCTCTGAAATCAAGATTGAAAAAGAAAAGCCTATCTAAGTAGTGTATTAAAATAGGCATATGCATTACAGTGCAGTAGCATAGTACTTTTGTGTTGTTACTGTTCCACGTACCGATAATATACAGATTTCTCTTATTATAAAGTACAAGTTATGTCTTATAAAGAAGTATAGTATAGTAAATTAAGTTCCTAACACAGGAAACTCTCATATGGTAACTAAAACAATGCTAGTCCAGCGTATTACTAGTGCTACTGCACTGTAATGCAAAGACCTATTTTAGATGAGTTTATTAGTTTTTGATATATCTGATCTGCGACGTTTTGCTTTGAAGGATCCATCTATCGTCACCAAAATATAATCACTTCATGTTTCGAACTGCCAATTCCTTAAATGTTCTGACTTAACATACGAGCAGGTATTATTCTTTATAGTATTGGTGTTAAATTGGAAATATTATTGAAATAGATATATGGGGATTTGATTTTTTTCGTCATATGTTAAAATGTAAAGATGCATTAAAAGTATTCCCAATAAGCTCGGAAAAAAGTGAAGTTAGTACATATAGAACGCTGTACACATTTACTGTAATTGAACTAATTCATCATATACCTATTGTTTCAGCGGGTAATACGGTAAACCTTTTTTTTAATGGTCCTTATATCCACACCATACGTCGGATCGTGACCAAAATTTAAACACTTCTTTATTAAAATATGACAAACTATTATGGAAAGCTTCATTTTCAACCATTGATCCAATCAAGAGATATTTAGGTCTGGGTCCAAATGGCCCTCACATGCACCCCCGTATTTGTATCGTCACCAGCACTTCACAATTCCTTCCTTGTAACTTGGTTAAACCCTTCACGAAGGTTTCAATAATATAATTTATTTTTTTTAATCTGGTCTGGGGCGTTTTCCTTTGAGTGGTACTCATATGCACACCCTACGCAGGTTGGTCACCAACATTTAATCACCTCATCCTTGGGTATTACCAGACAATCCCTTTAACTGGCATTTTTGTACACAAGAAACACACATGACCTTAAAAATTTAAGTGATCCTCAAGTTCACCCCCTAATTAGGATCGCGACAAGCGCTTGATAATTTATTCCTTGTAACTTCTTTAAACTTCCAGGAAAGTTTCATTTATGTCAGTTGATTAGTTTTTGAGATATCTTGTCTAGGACAAATTCCTTTAAATAGTTCTCACATTCACACCCTAATCCGGACAGTCACCAAAATTTAATCACCTCATCCTTGGGTCATACCTAACAATTCTTTTAACTGGAATTTACATATATGCAGCCGTTTTTGAGATATTTTGTACACAAGAAAAAAACTGAAACAGCAAAGCGTTACACACACACACCCACACACACACACACCTACACAAACACACGAAACGAAAACCTATCTCTCTTGGCGGAGATAATAATAATAATAATAATAATAATAATAATAATAATAATAATAATAATAATAATAATAATAATAATAATGATAATAATTAGACTTACTATGTCTGTTTCAAAAACAGAACATAGGCCTTTTCCCCACTGCTTTAATGAGAAATGAAGTTGAAATTGCAACAAAAAGAAAAGTCATTAAAAGGTATACAAGCAATATAATTTTAATAAAGTGGAAAAAATTTAAAAAAATAAAAAAAAACAAAGAAAACCAAGTTCACTGCTTGAATTTGAACTATGGCTGCAATGGTAATAGCGAGGTACATCGTAACTCATAACCATTGCGCGCTATATGGGACGACCTTGCATAGGAAAGTGCATTTTTAGTTCATAACGATTCAATGACTGAAAGCAAAAATTGTTCATGCATACCACAGTAGTTTTGAGTTTAACCTAGCTGTTACTGGTTTAAGCGCTTTAGAAAACGCGAAATGCGTTTAAATTATTTAATCAACTGTCAACAAAAGATCTTTAAATTGTCCTCATTATTCACACCCTACTGCGGATCTTACCAAAATTGGATCATTTTTCAATTTCAACATGAAAAACTATTTTGCAAAGTGTCATTTTTGTCTATAACTGGGACTCTTTCCAAATGTTTTATTCAGATTAGTTGATCCGTTTTCGAAATATTGGGAGGGGCACATGTTTTATATGTGGCCTATGCTTCGGCAAAGCACGAAAAAATTCTAAGTATGGGAAGTGACCAAAGTGATGGCCAGGAAAAAACAGTGCACAAAGATAGGGAAAATATATGCAAGGAAAAAGAAAAACAAATCTGAAAAAAAAAATTATTATAAAAGGTAAAATAAAAAAAATCGAGGACATCAAAAAAACATCTGGGATACGAAACATACCGGTTTAAAGAACTGTAACCGCATACATTACCGAAGTCCCCACCTTATGAAGTGAATATAATTTATATTTCAGCTTAATTGAGGGCCAGCCCTCCCGTCAGGGATAGTTGCCCTTCCGTCGGGAAGAAAACCACAATTCGTCAGGGAGAAAAAAAATGTATATGTATTTTCTACATATTAGTAAACTCTAATTCCATTAAATAAACTTTTTTAACCCAAGAATTATATTCTTGGGTTTTCTAGGGCTTCGCCCTGGAACACATTCGAGAGATTTTGACCGACGCCCGACACGTTTCCGTCGGAGGAATCGCCCCACCCCGTCGAAAAACATCGGCTTCCCCGTCGGGCAAATCCGGGCGCCACCCCTGCAAAATAGCAACATTAAACATACGTACTTTCACATTGTATAGGGACCGCCACAGGGCAACTTTCAAATTTCTCAAACACATTCGTTATTAAACCAACACAGTCGATTTTTTTTAAGCACCGTCGGTTTTCGATTTTTTTTTAGTTCCAGTAAAACTTTGCTTTAGCTGCAACTGACAAATGCATCAGGTAACTTATTAATGCGACGTGCACAATTCGGTAGTGGCAAATGGCAGTAAAATCGGACGACGCTGGACGCCTGTAAAGTTTAAGACCCATGTTTTGTTTTGTAGATGAAGGGGAACCCTGGGGTCTAACTTAAGAAAAGTGCGATGCATGTTTGTTGGAAATCACCTCCAGTTTATGTGTAAAAAATGTCCTGCACGTCCGGACAAAACTGGACGCTTTTAAAGTCGCAAACCCCTGTTTTGTTTTGTAGGTGTAGGGGGAACCCTGGAGACAAACTTTAAAAAAAAGGTGATGCATGTTTGTTGGAAATCTCCTCTAGTTTATGTACACAAAATTTAATGCACGTCCGTCCAAAACTGACGACGCTGGACGCTTTTAAAGTTTTGGTAACAAGAACAAGCACATGAACAGCACTGAGTTTCTGGGTCAGCGCTTTGCGCGCGGACCAGAAATGATATGAAATTTCAAATCCTGTACCTGAACTCAACGTTAGTTGTAAACGTTTATGAAGCAGGCTTTGTAACACAAAACATAATCTTACAACTGAATTTCTGACATTACTTAAAGAAAATAACTAAGCGAGAAAACAGGCAACATTAAACCTATCTTCGTAAAGTGGTCATACTGTTCTTTTATTAACGAGACTAATCGCGACGTTCACACAGAGGGAAGGCGAGCGAAGCGAGCACATCCTCTGGTAATAATAATGACGATGATGATGATAATGATGATGATTTTCTTTTATTTAACCAATAGAAACATGTTACTAACCTGCAACGTTTCAGATGCACTGTTTCGGCTATCCTTTCTCGAGCATTGATTCTAATGTTGGTCAACACCGCTATATACGCGGTGTAGTACTCCCTCAACCGGTAGGTTAGTTTTCTAGGTCTTAGACCTGCGCCCCGCACCGATGTTCTGGAGTCAATAGGTTATCATAAAGGTGAGAAAGTTCATGTGATCTAGTGTCCCTGTTTAATTATTAATAATAATAATAAAAATAATAACAATAATAATAATAATAATTATATGACAATGATAATAATAATAGTAATAATAATAATAATAAAAATAATAATAATAATAAGTATAATAATAATAATAATAATAATAATAATAATTATTATTATTATTATTATTATTATTATTATAAAATTTGGATTAAAAATCAATATTGGAGATTTTTTTTCTGAATTAGGCGTCGCAGTTCCAAGAGAAGTATTAGCAAGAGGTAAAGAAGCTCGGGTGGCGTTTAACAAAGAGTTAGAAAAGAGTCAGATCATCCCAGTATACAACTCGCAGGTAATAGCAGTTCGTGAATTAAAAGGCATTGTAAAAACAATAAAGCTGGAATCAAACGTTATGAAAAAGTAAGTTTCTTTATGTTCGATGTTTTTCATAGTGTTGGTGTTTCAAGTATGCCTACTTGTCCAACTGTCGATAAGTTTTCAAGTTTTATTTCGTAATTTAAATTTCATTGCTTTGCTTTCATACAATTGTTTTTTTTTAAATGTATTTAATAGTTTACAGTGTTTAATGCAGAATGATTTGTTTAACAACTTCATGTGCTTATGGATGCAAATGTCATTGTCATGGTTTAGAGAAAATATACCTACCTAATTATAATATTTTAGTTTCGATATTTTAATTATGTGTAATACCTAGCCTGTATATATATATTTATAGGTTGAATGAGAGAATTGAAAGATTAAATGGCATCATTCCAACTGCTACTGCTACTGCGAAAGCAATTCACGGTATGACATCGAATATGTTTTTAATTGTTGTGGCATTTACTTTCTTCTCTTTAGTGGTTTATATAATAACTGTTTGAAAATTTGATTTTTTTTTATAGAGAATTTTCGTATGAAACAGGAATCCAAAAAGAAAGTAAAAGGCAATGTAAGGAAAAAAAGGAAACTATCTCATCCTACATCAACTACGGCAAATGTACCTGTATCTTCAACTGAGGTAACTATATATACTGTCTCTTATACACATCTAGATGTGTATAAGAGACAGAAGTAATGGTAATACAAATTATTAAACTATCGTAGCCAAAACGAGGCCAAGTGGAGCATATACATTTATTAAACAAAATTTTCGGTAGCACCTGCTGCCTTCCTTAGCGTAGGAGTAACTGAAGTAAAAGATGACAATCTGGCTATATTATTATAAATAAATGTGAAGAATATAGCAGAACTTTAAGTATCATGTTAAGCAAATTACATGCCTCCGTGGTCGGAATCAATGATATAGGCCTAAATGATTAAAAGAGGACTATGATCGAATGGCTGTAATAGATAGGCCTATGTGTGGTGGGAAATATAACATATATATTTAACTATACAAAGTAAAAATAAATAAAAGATAAAACGATAAAAATCAGAGAATGTAGGCCTATGATATAAACATATACGAAAAATTAAATGGTCTAATACATGATCTGGCATTAGTTGGCAAATGAATATGAAGATGTATCTAATTTAAAAATTGTTTGTTATATACATCCACTATTTAAAGCGTAGCATTGCAGCATAATTTCAGTCCCAGCCAATGGCATAATTTAATTTGCCACAGTAGTCACACTGTATTTATGCGATTTTCGGTGGTTTTTTTGCTGTTTTGTTCGTTGTTAGCCAAAACAAATAGCGGAATGCGGTCCTTACAGATAGAAACCCGAGTGTATGAGATATGAGCACATTCCTGCCAACGGTTTCAGAGGAGATAAGTGAAGTTACGATGAGGCGATTAACATAATTATTTTTTAGATAGTTTGAATTAAAACATTGATAATTTCATTAACATATCATTTTGATTTTTCTTTATATACACAGGATGCTGAAGTGTTGAAATTATTTGTAAAGGAACATAACACAGGTTGTTACTATTGGATTAATATTTCAAAAGTGGTATACCTTGTTTCAAACCTGCATTATTCTAGTCCTCTCTAGTTGAATAAAACTTAAAACATTTATAATTCTGTTATACATTACTATTGGTAATATTTATTGTTCTTAATTTATTATTATTTGTAATTATTTTACTATATAACGATAATCGGCCTGCGATTTTTTTCCGTACGAAACATTTGCATGAAACTCCACTCGGGCCGTCTCGGATTGACTCGACTTGAGTTCGTTAAGAGCAGGCACTTCACAATGTCGTGACGCTCGAGTATATTGTTCTTTGTTTAGCTACGATAGGCCTATTAAATCTAAATTTATACGTCTGTAACTAACTGTGAGCTTCTTGTATGTTTGTTATCAAATGTAATACGTACAACAACAACAGCTAGTACCACCACCAGTAGTAGGCTCTATAGGTACTATCAATTAAGGCTGGAGCTTGAAAGAGGCTAACCTAGGCCTAATTACAGGTTTAGCTCCTACCTATAGGCCCCTCCCTAGATATGCTCCTAGCTAAGCTAGGATCCAGGGCCTGACACAACGCTCACGCTTCACATGACATTGACTGAAATAAAAAAAAAATTAAACAAATTTGAAACATAAAATTAAAAATGGGACAGTGCGTAAGAAAAATATTATTAAATAATAAAAATAAATATATCATTCCGGCATTTATGAACTTGGCCTAAACCTTGTAATGTAATTGATATTAAATAATAATAATAATAATAATAATAATAATAATAATAATAATAACAATAATAATAATAATAACAATAATAATAATAATAACGATTAATAATAATAATAATAAAAATAATAATAATAAAAGGCCTGGTACTTATAATTATCCAAAAACTAGGCCAACTAAAAAACAAAAATGTTCCTATGTAACTCAAGTTCAAATAAAAATTTTATTATTCGTGCACCTAAATCAAATATTACATTTGTCATTTTAAACGACACATCAGTTATTAGCATGACTGAAAGCTTCAAAGCTGAAAGCTTCAAAGGAGCTCTCTGTGTTTTTGTAGGTAACTTTGATCAGAAGGGTAATATATAAGGATGCTTTGATCTTTAATTTATTCATAACTATGTTATCTACTAAATGTTTTTGATTGGTCAAACACTTGGTACTTGTGCATAAGCTTGCAAATATGGATAATTTAATGTCGAAATATTGAATCCTGACACGATGGCGTGCATTTCGAAACTTGGAGTATGTATTATACTATCTCAACGTCAATGTGTTCTTCAAAATCAGACACGCGACAATGCTGCATCTCAGAAGTTTTGTAGACGTTTATCTTTGGTTGATGACCTTTTGACCTCCAGAATTGAGATTTTCGAGTCGAGTCAGTCGAGACAGCCCGAGTGGAGTTTCACGCAAATGTTTCGTACGGAAAAAAAAAATCGCAATCGGCCTTTATTATATTTTTTTAAATATATAAATGGGTATATGTTAAACTCCTCTATTGGAATAACAAAACTACTATTATATACGCAATTAGGTGTATACAGAGTGAGTAGCCTATCAAAATTATTTAATCTTGAATTTCAGAGAATTATTAGAGATGTATGTGTCACGCAATGTAATGTAATTATTATAGTAAATCAGTGAAGCGCTTTGGAGACGTGAAAACCATAAGGAACGTAAAAAATATAAATTATACTTATTTTCAGAGATGATTGCTAACGAAGACATTACTTACATTTGGGACTTCTCTGGTCAGCAGCTATACGATATTACTCACCCAGTAAGTAGTCAGATTAATATAGATTTCCCAAATTTACACATGATGTCACTTTTAGAGCCTGTATAAAAAAAAAATTATATTTGTCTAGACCATAAAACTCACTGAGGTAACGACATGTCAGCCCAGCCTGGATATAAGCACGACAGTGAAACAATCAACAATAAAGATAATAAAACTTTTACTAGTATATTGTAGTAGTTTTGAAACATCATAGTTTCAAACTTCTGGAACGGATGCGGGGGGGGGGGTGCACAGGGTTCGGTCGCACCCCGGTAAATTCTATTAGAAAAAATAATTGTTATATTATATTGTTGATATGAATTATTGGTAAGAGAGTGTAATTTCCTGGCACCCTGAGCTCGATAATCTCACACTTTTCGCGCCTCAGCCCCAACAATGTTTGGGCTGAGGTGAAATGGACTCTTCACAGACCCATGGGTGCAGATCACTGGGGAAAGGGAACACATCCCCCACCCCAACATATTTTTAAGGGGAAAAGGTTGGTCACCCTCACTTTTCGAGAATAAAGAAGATATACTTTAAAATTATTGAAATAAACTGCATAATAGTCTGGGTGCAGTAGGGAATTAGCGAGAAAAAAGTAAAGGAAAATTTATTTTTGGTTTTTCTGAATCAGTATATCATATAGTGTCTCAGAAAAAAATCCCCATTCTTAGAAATTATTCTTGGAAATATTTTTTATAGCACTTTAAAATTTTGACATAAAATATCCTATTTTGGGCTAATTAAGATGGGGGTAGGGGAAATAAATGTATGGTTTTAGTCACTTTTACATATGCTATGTATATCAAATGTAACAAGAACTTGGCTAAATAGTTACTCCTCACTCTCGTTAAAAAAATTAATCGGAATAATGACGTCATCACAAAAAATTCCAAGATGGCTGCCATTTTGCTG
>NW_022719423.1:26876-31092 GCF_011630105.1 Anneissia japonica
TGAGGGCTGCTCCCATTGAATATGTAATGCCTCCTTTATTTTAAGATGATGAATTGATGGGGCGGAGTCAAGAATACGGAAACAGTCCTCACTACAAGTTTGCATGCATTTGCGTGAATTCTTAAGGTGTTTTAATATGTGAGAGTTCCTATCCACTGCCAAGTGCTCGCGCACGCGTGTTGAGAAGTGTCGGCTAGTTTCTCCGACATAGCTGGCATTACAGTCAGCACACACAAATTTATATACAACACGAGAGCGGAGACCGGCAGGGACGGGATCCTTCACTGAAAACAAATTTTTGATTTTGAATGAAGAAAAAACCAACTTAAATTCAAAATCGTTACATAATTGCTTAGAAAGGAAACGAATTTTATGAGAGGCAATCTTAGAAAAAGGGCCGATATATGGGATTTTGAAATAAAGGGTGGTGGTGGGTGTGGTATCTTATTATTATTATTATTATTATTATTATTATTATTATTATTATTATTATTATTATTATTATTATTGTTCTCAAAGTACAAATTACAATCTCATCAAAGCAATGTACACATATAGAATATATATAAATATTATTATTTTAATAGTAGTATTATGCTTATTTCTTATTGTTGAAATCATTAATAATATTATGTATATATTATTACTGTATTGTATTTCTGTTATTTAAAAATTATATTTTAATATTAGAATGAATTACATTGTTAGTACTCTTTTATTATAATATTATTTATAATATTTTTATTACCACTATTGATATCATTACAGTATTATCATCATCCGTCATTATCATCCTCATCCTATTCGTCATCATCATTCTCATTGTTGTCTAATCATCATAATCATCCTTACTATCATCGATCGTTGTAATCATCACCATCATCATCTTTTCTTCATCATCATCCTCATCATCATATTCATCCTCATCCATCATCCTCATCATCATCAATGGCATAGCCAGCTATTGGCACAGTGGGACATTCCCACACCATTTTTTCCAATGGGTCCACAAAAAATGGGTCCACATTTTAAAAATTGGTCCAAATTATGTAATTTTATGCATAAAATGGATCCAGATTCCTAATATTTAGTTAAATATGGGTAAAATGTAAGAAAATGGGTCCAGATATTTAACATTTTTGCGTAAAATGGGTCCACATTGTTTGAATTTACACGTAAAGTGGGTCCACTCTGATATTGTCCCACACCGTTTGAAAAATGATTGATTGATTGATTGATCCTCATCCATCATCGTCATCCTCATCACCATCCTCACCAATAGGCTTATTGTTAACACCATCACCTTCATCCTACTAATAATCCTCATCCATCATCATCCTTATCCTCATCATCACCAACCTCATCCTTATCCTACTTACCATCATCACTCATTCATCATCATAGTCCTCACCATCATCATCATTGTCAATATCATCCTCATCATCATCCTCATTACAATCATCATCTATCATCATCATCCATCATTATCCTTGTCCTCATCATCAACCACATCATCATCCTTATTAATCATTATCAATCATCATCCTCATCATGAGGATGATAATAAAGAGGATGAGGACGACAAGAATGAAGATGAGGTTAAGGGGCAGAGGGGATGTTTCTCATCATTCGTCATCATTAACTTCATCAACATCATTCTCATCAATCATCCTCATCATTATCACGATCATCCTCATCAACGACCATTATCATCAATCATAATCATCATTATCCTTATTTTCATCATCTTCAAACTCATCATCCAAATCCTTCTCCTCATTATCATCATTATCCTCACCATCCTTATCAGCATCATTTTCATCATTATCCTTTTCATCATCAATCACCATCATCATCATGAGGATGATGAAGATGAGGACGACGAGAATGAAGATAAGGACAAGGGTGAGGATGAGAGGGATGATTTTCATCATTCATCATCATTATCATTCTCATCAATCATTAATTCTATCATTCTCATCACCATCATCACTATCATTATCATCAACAACCATTATCATCAATCATAAGCACCATCATCTTCTTCCTCACCATCATCCTCATCATCTTTCTTCTCCTCGTTATCATCATCAACATCCTTCTTATAATGGGGAATATAATGATGATGGGGATGACAATAAGGAAGATGATGATGATAATAATAATAATGACATCAGTATATTAAGAATAACAGTACTAACGCTAATATTAATGTAAATTATAAACTATAAATTTTTTTAAACACATAAGAATAATGATATACTATATTAATAATATTATAGAGTAACAACATAATAGTATACTAATGATGATGAAGAAAAATGTAGTGTAGAAAGATTAAATTTAAATAGGGAAACATTTCCTTTAATTTTGATAGTCGTAGTCTTGGAATTTGGTGTGTTGACTTCATCATTCCAAATTTACTTGGGAGGTGGGGAATTCCCGTCTGACAGGCCTAGACTCCCAACGTCCGACGCCACGACGAGGTCACCACACCACAAATAATGATTTGCTTATCCATATAACATTATTTTGATATATTTTGGCTTAAAAGCAAAATTTTGGGTCATACAAAGCTAAAAAAACTCTCCCATAAGCCAAGGGAAGTTTATTCCGGGACTCTGACCGAGGGTCTAGTCGGCCCTGTGTTTGGACCCACCCTATCACTAAACGACTATAATGGGTAAGTATTTAACTAAGGTCCTGTCAGTTTTGACAGTTATAGAAAAAAAAAAGGTAAAAGTGACTAAAAACATAAACATTTTTCCCATATCCCCATCCAAAAATTGGTATTTTAAAGCAAAATTTCACTATTTCGTTTTTTCGTTGGGTTAACTTTGTTTTTTTTTTATTCCTGTATGTATAATATTGTATTGGGATTGTATTGTACTTTGATAACAATAAAATTATTTTTACATTAAAAACATAGTTTTTCCCACCTTAATGGACGCCATCTTGGAATTTAACATGATAATGTCATCATTCTGATCAAATTTTTAAATGAGAGTGATGAGTAACTATTTAGCCAAGTTGTTGTTACATTTCATATTCACAGTATATGTAAAAGTGACCAAAAACATAAATTTATTTCCCCTACCCCCATCTTAAATAGTTAAAAATAGGGTATTTTAGGTCAAAAATTTCAAAGTGCTGTAAAAAAAATTGCCCAAGCCCTAGGCATGGGGACTTTCTTTCTGAGACACTATAGGGTGCGCGTGCCTTTATGAGAAAAAGCGTGTAAAGATAAAATTGGTTTTTGGCACATGAAGTAGGTAAAGTGAATACATCAAAGACAATTAAGTTTTATTTTCTACGGTACATCACAGCGATTAATTAGATCGATAATAATGAATTTTACATAATTTATAAGAGTGTCACATCCGGCAATCTTCAGTAAAATTTCCCCAAATTTTACCACCTCAGCCACAAATTACAGTGGTGGGGTTTAGGTGAATGTGGCCACACAGCTTTGAGGTAGGTCAAGTAAAGAAAATACAATTAAAAAATTGGGGTTTTTTTATGGTACATCACTCATAATAATTAGATCGCTGTGTTCAAAAATCCATGATTAAAAATCATGAGAAATTTGCTGGCGCTTCATCTAGACATGATGGTGTGATGATGATGAATTTCACTATATAAAAGTGTCATTTCCAGCCATCTAAAGGTACTATTTCCTCAAATATTCTCACCCACCACAGCCCAAACCATGGTGGGACAGAGGTGGTTGTGGACTCACTGCTTTAAAGTAGGTAAAGTAAATACATCAAAGAGAATGTTTTTTAAGTTATATTTCTATGGTTCATCACACATACTACTTAGATCTTTATGGTTGCCGAAAATCGACGATAAAAAAAAAAAACAAGATCATGAAAATTTGTTGGCGCTTCATTTTGACTTTATAATGATATATTTATGTGATGATGATGAATTTTACTATGTGTCATTTCCGGCCATCTGAGGTACTAATTCTTCAATTTTTTGCACGCACTCCTACCGCCAAATCCTGCATCCGCCGCAGAACGTCTTAACAATTCCTACAATTTGTTTTAGACTTCACTGACAAGCGATGTGTATTTGATTGAGTTCAATTTGATGGAAAATATGCAAGGAAGGAAAAGGAAGTGTAGAGTCTCTAGAATGGTAAATCTTTAATATTTCTTCCACAGTATTTTGACATACATTGCAGTCGGTATTTCATATAGCTAATTGTTTT
>NW_022719424.1:0-730 GCF_011630105.1 Anneissia japonica
TATTGTTAAATTATATGTAAATCATCAAAGAAAGGTAAATAGTGTTAAAATAAAAAAATGATGGTACATTGTTTAGCATAGCTCTTAAGGAATGTTGTCCTATAAATAAATAAATACATTGCATAATAAAATGCCTCCAATTCGATTCAAACCTACGACCACTCGCTGTCAAGGCAAACGTCATAACCATTAGACCACAGAGGCTTCATGGTTGAACAGAATCAAATAACCGTCAGGTACACTCTATTACACAGTAGGCATACGGCTAGAAATAAATAGTAGCATAACTCATGTATTATGCGCTTTACAAATCCCACTTTATTATTATTATTATTATTATATAAATCAAGATAGCCGTAAAAAAAAATCATCAAAATGATAAATATATTCTCTCAAATTTATGATAAACACAAATTCACCTTTGCCCTTTATCTCTGTCTTTGTTACCATGGCAAATACTCGATAGCTTGGAAACTTTTGTCCTGATGTAGCCGTATTAAGACTAAGCGACAAGATCACCAAATCCTCTTTACAGGGATATTTCCGCTCTGAGTCTTTGGAAAATATTTTTCCTGGAATTTGAAAAGATACAAGGCAGATTACAGTTGTCGACTTGATTTGTTTACCTTGATTGACAGTTTTTCAACAGAATTCACAAAACAAAATTTATTGGTGATCCGCTAACGTTAGCGGATCACCTCTTGTTATTGTCAGAATCTTTCTTTCTTTT
>NW_022719425.1:0-603 GCF_011630105.1 Anneissia japonica
TATCATCTTCTTCCTATTCAATCCAATCTAGTATTTATATAGCGCCAAAATCTAGTTCCCTATTTAGAGGCGCTTTAATTCTCTGTACCCTAAAATTCCACTATTGAAAGGCCCAATTAAAAAGATGTGTTTTCAGTTCAGTTTTAAATTAATATTATTATATTTGCAATTTTAGATAAAATTTAAAATTATTATATTTTAATTCGTAGATCGACAAATCCTTGATATTATGATTTGTCTAATGGATTAACAGTTAACACAACGAGTGGGCGACCAGTTGCAACTTCACATGGCTGAAACATGGGGAAATTATATTATTTGAAAAATTTATAAAAAATAATCAATTCAAAGTATCAAGGACTTGCAACTGTATCTAATATGAATATTTAAATTTAAACAAGTATTTAGTAATAAATATTCCCAATTTGAAATAGTATCTTAATTACTTTTTTTTCGGGCGCCACTATTGTAAAGCTCTGCTTATTTGTGGTTGCCCTTTCCATTTCCTTTTTTATATCTGTACTGTTTATCTATGCTTTGAAAAGATTTGGAATAAATTTATTTTGAATTGAATTGAATTTAGGGTGTTATGTGGAAATTTGT
>NW_022719426.1:0-1137 GCF_011630105.1 Anneissia japonica
GCAGAAAAAATAAACTGCTACGATTCCTTTAACTTGTAGGAGACATAGAAATATTTATTAGCGAAGTTTTCGGCAACTCCTGTTACCTTCGTCAGCGCATGAGTATCAATGAGATACATTAAACCCACCGACAATCACACCTATTTAAACTACAATAGCGCTCATCCTAAGAGTCTAAAAAATTCTATAGCTTACAGTCAGGCACTTAGGATCAAACGTATATGCTCCACCACAGATGAACAAGAGAAACACATCGGTATCCTCGTCAACAAACTCACTAAGAGTAATTATCCCATCCGAGTTATTAAACGCAACATAGACAAGATTTCCAACAAATATCGTGACCAATTGCTCCTTTAAACACCCAAAACACAATCCCAACGCATCCCTGTGGTATTTGACTACAACACACAAATCAACAATCTTTCCCGCTGCATCAAACGTGACTTTTCTATCATTCAAGACAATCTCTCCTCTGTGGAAGCATTCAGAGATCCCCCTGTCTCTGTCTCTTATACACATCTAGATGTGTATAAGAGACAGTCTATATATACTGTATCATTATTTTATATATACCATCCTCAACTCGGTAATCGTCCTTGTGGCAATGCCCGTTGTGCTATATGTGACATTCTTCTCACTGATCGGCTTATCAAAATTCCGAACACTAGTATCACTATCCAACCCCCTCCTCTCACATGCAGCAGCCATAACCTCATCTATTTCATATGGTGTACGGTTTGTGATGGGGTATGTTATGTCGGGGAGACAGGTTGCTCCTTTAGAAGCAGGTGTAATAATAATAAATCATCGATTAAAAACAAATATAATTTACCGATTGCTAAACATTTTAATCAAAAGCGCCATGATATTAACTGTATGAAATTCATTTTAGTTGCTAGCGGGTTTAAAACCCTCAGTGAAAGGCGTTGTGCTGAGCTGAGGTATATACTTAAACTTAAAACACATAAGTCAGGTGCCAATAAAGACCTTGGATTCATATCTGACTTCACTTTCGCTAATAAATAAATATATATTTTTGTCCACCCGTCATATTTTCATCCATTTAGTCGATTTATATATTCACTTTATTTATTCGTTTTATCTTCCCTTATTCATCATTTATATTTTTATATC
>NW_022719427.1:0-685 GCF_011630105.1 Anneissia japonica
GGTACGTCTGCAACTGAATTATTCTTAGTTTAGTTATTTTGTATTCTTATTTTAATTTATTTCTTCGAAAGTGTACTTTCTATCACATATAATTGCATTGTCTACTTAGGCCTAGGCCTAGTATTATTATGCCTCATCTTCCCCCGCTAGACACACAGTAGGTTATCCCCCTCCCCCACGCTACAGTATAGACGTTTGCTTGGACACAGAACGTGATTTCACCTTCCTTCCCGTGTGTTCATGTAACATTTTCCAGTTGCGTGTATTCCATTGTGAAAGTGAGCACTCCGCGTTACTCATTGTCACACGTCCCCTCGTATTTCTAAATACGGTGGACTATAAGACCTAGGATATGTTTCACTAAAACTAGTGACCATGACCAAGGGCGAAATGAACGTTTGCAGACCTAGGCCTAGCATTACTATTTTCTCAGATTCATATCCTGAGATTCATATTATTTATATTATTAATAATTAATTAATTATTATATAAACAATCCCGCTATCCTCGTCTATCCAAGTAAACCAATCACTGACAGAAAAAATTGGCGATCTTTACTCTGCCTTGCTCTATCATGGCTCTATACAATCGCCAAGCCTCGTCTAGTTACTATGCCGTTTGGGAAATCCCCTAAAAGAGTCAGCAACAGAGGGCAGCATTATTAAAACAATAGGAGAAATAGGTC
>NW_022719428.1:0-1255 GCF_011630105.1 Anneissia japonica
GTTTTTGTGGCCAATATATGGTAAATTATTTCCTGGAAACTTTCCATTCTGTTTCATGAATATATTCATGTTCGATTCATGAATAGAAACTTCCTAGAATTCGTATTATATTCGATTCATATTTATTTGGGCCACGCGCCCTTAACTTCAAACTACCGCTACAGGAAAGTGAACGAATTAGAGAGTCTCAAAATTTCAGTTCACATATATATCTATATCACTGAGTAAGTGTGGCAAAAAATTTTAAAAAAAATCTATGACCCATGGTCATGGTGTAATGCATTTGTGTGTTTGGCATGGAATGACCCAACTCTTAAAATTGTTTGTGATTTCCTATTACGTTGAAATATGTGTAGTTTTCAACATAGTATCTAGCCATGGGCTAAGTACCAAAGCTAAAATTTGGTTTATAGGTAGATCCAATGTATCTGATTAACTGGGGTAAATTTAAGAAAAGATTTTAGCTTTCCACAAGACGATCCGTTGTTGAGAAACATTGGCGTTTTTCACTTTTATAGATCTGGTCCCAACTTTGAATATATGCCATTCAATTTTAATTGATTTGGTCAGCCTGCGCTTGCATGTGGCTAGAGACAACTACACATAGATAATATTTCTGTAATATGAGGTGTATATACCCACTCAAATAGACGCATGATGACCTCGAAAATCACAAAAAAATTGCATTGTTAAACAAAGCGGCTATTTTGAGTGCAGATAACTTCAAAAGGGAAGGGATAACTGTTAATCTAAGGCCATATTTGTGAAATACGCTGAAAAATATGTTAGAATACCAAGTTTGACCCTGATAGCTATTACCAATCTGCTGTTATAAGCTTCCAAAGTTGAAGTAAATTGCGTTTGCACATCTTGAAGAACCACGCCGCATATTTTTGAGGAGTCAATATCTCGAAAACTACATATCCTATGAGGCTAATTTTTTTATATTTTTTTTTAATTTTTCATACAGTGGATCATTTTTATGAAGTTTCATCAAAATCTGAGACGGTCATACAGGAATTTCTTTTTAATCTGGTTGATTTAACATGGAATGACCCTGCAATAGGTCACAGGTCAGAATGTACCGTTTCCGGTCACTATTTGAATATTTTTTTCATTAGGACGAATATTAACATGAATCTTCTGAACAAGTTGCAATCAATTGTGAGTCTCTATGACCAGTAGTTACTGAGATATGACATTACAAGGTCAAAGGTCAAACTTTCAAAAACCGCATTTCCCGCCATTTTTGGAT
>NW_022719429.1:0-1162 GCF_011630105.1 Anneissia japonica
AGTTGCCTTCCATAACTGCAACTTCTGTGCGAGGCAGAGGACATTATGCAGGTACTTGAATTGTGGAAACTCTCTGTTGACTCGGACAACATGTTCGATAAGCAGCAATCTTGCCCATATCCTGGACTAGAAGCTAGGCTACTGGCCTCTTTGTTCTTTGATATTCAGCACTTTGAATGTATTTTTAATTATTATTCCTTGTAGTTGTTATTCTTATTACTATGATTGATGACATATTGAGTTAAATAATACCCTGTATTTTACTTTGATATCAATATAACATTGGCTTTTTATCAGTAAAGGTTACTTTCGTCATCATAATTAACTATAATGGAGCCTTATGCACATGAGTTTTCACTGGTCCTGTTAAGTTCTAGTGTTAGCACTGGAATCACTTTTTGTATGTTCTAATTGCTTGGTCTACACATACCATCCAATATCTGTTTTATATTCAATGCCGATAGAGTATTCATGTGCTAACTGCTATGTTTTATCAATTGTTTAATATGTCCTGATTAGTCTTCTGTGTAAATTGCCTAGATTTTGTGCTCTTATTTTGTTAATTTCATTTTTTTTTCCGATTGCATTCTTTTATTCAATCCAGTGACACTAATACAGTATTATTACTATATAATATTGTGGTTTTCACTCTTGTTTAAGTTTAAGAAGGTAAAAAAAAAACAATGGATAGAAAAAAAAAAACAAGTCACGCCATGCCATGGTGCGCCCTCATGTGGCGGCCGCTCTCTCTCTCTCTTGGCAGCATGGCTGTTCGTGTCGGTTCTGTGTGAATGTCACATTAATAAATTCCTTCTATAGTTCAATCGTGTCCGTCGTTGGTTTTCGGTGTGGTGTATTTTCCTAATTAATGGCGCTAAACGACATTTAGTTAGGCCTATGGTATGCATAACAAATGTTAGTTCAATTATATGATGACACAGACTTTGAAGATTAACACGGAATAGTTTGAACAAAAGAAAGCATTGTACATCGTATAATCGTAGCACATTATAAGGCTAAAACAGTAGTACTAAATGATTATCTATGTTTTTCAAAATGAAATATCAGTGACTTCAATGACAAACTGAGGCCTTAGCAATTGCAGTCGGTAAAATCTGGTGTCAGGGATGTCAACAATATCAGCATCAAGTCCCCGAGATGC
>NW_022719430.1:0-881 GCF_011630105.1 Anneissia japonica
GTTCGTTCGTGTATTGCGGACTCGCGATCAAAGGCTGGCAGCAGTGCGGCGGCTGGTTTACAATGGTAAAACCCTGGAGCGTGCATAGCGCAAAGCATAAATCCATCTGCGCAACAAGCACATGGTTAAACGAATGATCGTCGCCCATGCGGAGTACTTCCTGATTTGCATCGGCTGTGGGCTCGGAGGCTATGGGTAAATAATAGCACAATGGAGAGAGCTCTTATACACATCGGTTCGTCTATACAGTAATAATATATAATAGTTTAGAATTTGTTGTTGTTTGCTACGAAGTCCTGCACATTGTAAATATTCTGTGTAAACTTAGACCAGTCATAGGCCCTACCAATAGGCCGTGACGATTGTTAAGCGCACACACATGGTTAAAAATCTATCTAGAGGGCGCTATTTTTCCATACTTCTCAATTACGAATTTTCTTAATTACGAACGCCTTTTAGACCAAAGGGTACGTAATCTGTCTCGACCTTCCCAATTACGAACTTCTCAATTACGAACCTTCTATTTTACGAACGATGTTTGGCCGATGACGACATCATGCGATCGTAAAACGATTTTAGGTAACTTTTTAAAGCTATTATCCATGTGAACTTTGAGTGCTTTTGTTCATTTATTCTATTGCATAACAAGAAACTTCAAGTGTATTAAAGCAATTGAACATCAATTGTGTTTTACGAGTCTTTATTTTATCAATTAAGGCATCGTTTATAAAAACACTAACGGCGATAATAAGACGTGGTAAAGTCATTGCCAATAAGATAAACTATTAAAGGAGCACCAGTCACTAGTCTCTTCCCAGTGACCTGGACATGCCGATCTAAATTTAGACCGTCTTACAGAGACGACATTAGACCGCTGTCAT
>NW_022719431.1:0-2291 GCF_011630105.1 Anneissia japonica
ATGCAGGCAATTAGCAATCAATCATCCAACCCACCAGTGACCATTTCTTCTAAGGGGAAGAATTTTGTCATGAAGAAATACATGAACCAAATAAAAACCATTGGCCTAAAAGAGGACATGCTTAGCAGCTTGTATGGATAGATGCAAAACGAAACTGCAGTTATTGCTATTTCTTGTCTAGGAAGGAAGGCAAGGGAATTGAACGAAAAACAAGCGTTTCATGTGCCGTTTGCAAACTAAGTTTTTGCTGCAACAAGGATAGGAATTGCTTACAATTAGCTCATGAAGATAAAGATGCCACTGTGTTGTTTAAATAGACCTGTGGACCTGATAAATGGACATTATTGATCATTCACTTAGATTTCATTATACATTATGTATAATTATAATTTTTTGGTCAAAAATCGGCACGTGATGTGATTATTTTGTATCGTTAACATAATTAATTATGCAAATTAGAAATTAATTTTTTAATGACCCTATAATTTTATTTACTTCTAAAGTATAATAATATGATTTCATGTTTCAAATATGAAACAAGCAGGACATGTAAAACTCAAGTTATTGTAGAATGAATGTAAACTTATTTTTTTTACAATTTTCGTATTATTTGTGTAAAAAAAAGGGATAAATTTTAAACCAACCAATACTTGGCTAAATATTATCCGATTCAGTTCATTTTTTTACTATTTTACATATAACACATTGTATTACAACAAATTGCATATAAAAAACCACTTGTATGTACCCAATGCCTCTAAAAATAATAAGTAGAAAAATATGAATTTTTAACTGTATTTCCGTGTCATCTCATTAAGTAATCATGAGTTTAATTAGCATAATATTTTTTTTATATTATTTTCAATCAATGGATCAATGGATCAATGGATATGAGGACAAATTGGAGGATCGTTTTGAAACAGCGAGGACAATCAAAGGAACACTTAAGTTTCGCTGATTCATTCCTATTTCAAAATCTAAGTTGCATGCATTCAGATGGAATGCTCAAGCTGACCCACCAGATTTGGTTTCAGTCACTAATGCTGAAGAGGACATGGCAGATGAGGCTGATGTAAGTACCATAGCATCTGATATAAAGCAACAGAATTATGTGTGTTGTATCTATGACAATGAAGCATGGATAGGCCTTGTGAAAGAAGTTTCAGAAGAGCATGGTGACCGTTACATAGATTTATGCACCCATATGGGCCAGGTAAACTGTTCACCTGGCCCAATAAGGAGGATAAATGTTGGATTAGTAAACAAGGCATCATTTGTGTGATTGAAGCACCATCTCTTGCAAGTTCACGCAGAATGTACAATATCAGCAAAAATAACAATGCAAAAATAGCATGGATTTGGAGAAAATGGTGAGAAAGTAGTCACTGTTACTTATATCAAATAAACTGTAACAAGTGAGTTCAAGTTCAGAGGTTTGAATAAAAAATGTCTAAATTGCATGATTAAAGTTTGATATTGAAGGGGTATATTTTAGTAGGCCACTTATTGTCAAAAAACAGTAATTTTTGTGGTATTTTCCTCAGACAGGCCAACTTTAATTAAATATTACTTGTTTATAAGAAATATTACATCTCTAATTTTTTTATATGTTGTAGCCAACACCACAATTTACATAACTTATAATTTCGTAGCGACGTAATCAACAAGGTCAAATTCAAGGTCAAAAAGAAGGTCAAAAGGTCATTGTCATTAGATATGGTCAATTATACAAAATAACAGCAGATTTAGATTCCTTATTTAATTCTCTTTATAAAAATACCAATTTTGTGAATATTAGCTAACCCACTGCTGAGATATTGAGGTTTAAATGTTGGCGGCCACTCCTGTTTTTGTCAATATTGCCAAATTTGGGTGTGTCGTAATTCCCAAAATAATGACCCGATTTTGCTAAAATTTGAGATTTGGGCGTTTGATACCAAACCCAACATGTATACCAATTTTCATCAAAATCAGAGTCGATCGGGTTAAAAATTATTTCATGCTGTTACTATCCCATTTACCAGCAAACCCTTTAAAAGGGCATTCAGACAGGTTGGTGAACCAGGTTTTGCCAGAATCTTATCTCAATAATCCAATTAAACATCAAAGAAGAATACCTCTAATTAAGAGTCATTATCACAGCAGGCATTGCTGGAAAATTTTAAAAACCTGTGGTTCAAAATATTTGGCATTTTTATTACCTTAGGTATAATTTCAGATAAAAATCATAATAGATATGCTTTTGAAGTTTAAAAATCAATGACTTATGTTAGAAGTTACAACATGGTTTT
>NW_022719432.1:0-1174 GCF_011630105.1 Anneissia japonica
CACATCGTCGTAACGGTCACCCACAGCAACGAGATATAATGCGAAAGGTACCTGACTCGGCCGTTAAGCTTGCAGCCGCAGTAGTCATGAGCAAAAATAGTTTCTCTGTCCCGCGTTCGGGCCCTTTTCGGAGTCCGCTCGCTGGTAACTTGGGTATATATTCGGACAGGGTCGGGTGGGTCTCTCAATTCCGGTCGGGTCTTTCCATTTCCGCTATTCAGACGAAAGCTTACGGCGATTTTTTTTTTGGGGAGGCCTACGGTTATTAGTCCCTGGAGAGCGACGATCCCTTTCCGCTTCGTTGTGGTGTGTGCAATCTCTCATCTTCCACCTGTGAGCTGATAGGCGGATGGAGGAGGTACCCCACTGGGCAGCGACGAAATTCCCTAAATCCGCAACAAGTAGATTAATTTCTCCTGAACCATCACGACTAGGCAACAAAAGGGTGGGCTCTGGAGAGACGAAATCTTGGCCCATTACGATTAGGCAACGAAAGGGTGGGTGCGGATTCGGTCGGGTCTCTATCGTCCCATCATTCTGGATCCCGCTCACGGTTTTACGCGAGTACTTGGGCAATTACTCGGACAGGGTCCCCTTGCTCTTTTTGCGTGAAATCTTGGGCATATATCGGACAGGGTCCCCTCGCTCTTTTGCGTGAGAGCTTGGGCACGGGGTCGGGAGGGTCTCGGACGGTCCTTTTCCTTTCCGCTCCTAGTGTCAAGGAAAGCTGACGGCGAGTATTTTTTGTCAAGGAAAGCTTACAGCAAGTAGTTCACTGTGGTAGCGACGAACCTTTGAATCCGCAACAAGTAGATTAATCTCTCCTGGAGAGACGAAATCTTGGCCCATCACGATTAGGCAACGAAAGGGTGGATGCGGATTCGGTTGGGTCTCCATCGTCCCATCATTCAGGATCCCGCTCGCGGTTTTACGCGAGAAATTTAGGCAATTACTCGGACAGGGTCCCCTCGCTCATTTTGCGTGAGAGCTTGGGCATATATCGGACAGGGTCCCCTCGCTCTCTTTGCGTAAGAGCTTGGGCACGGGGTCGGGAGGGTCTCGGACGGTCCTTTTCCTTTCCGCTCCTAGTGTCAAGGAAAGCTGACGGCGAGTATTTTTTGTCAAGGAAAGCTTACAGCAAGTAGTTCACTAGGGTAGCGACGAACCTTTGAAT
>NW_022719432.1:1179-1418 GCF_011630105.1 Anneissia japonica
GACGAAATCTTGGCCCATCACGATTAGGCAACGAAAGGGTGGGTGCGGATTCGGTTGGGTCTCCATCGTCCCATCATTCAGGATCCCGCTCGCGGTTTTACGCGAGAAATTGGGCAATTACTCGGACATGGTCCCCTCGCTCTTTTTGCGTGAGAGCTTGGGCATATATCGGACAGGGTCCCCTCGCTCTCTTTGCGTGAGAGCTTGGGCGTATATCGGACAGGGTCCCCTCGCTCTCT
>NW_022719433.1:0-772 GCF_011630105.1 Anneissia japonica
TTAACCATACTGTAAGTGGCGGATTTGTGTCCGCTGTTGTTTTGGTGAATAAATAAATAAATAAAAAAAATAAAATAAAAATAAAATAATAATAATAATAAAGTATAATGATGATAATAATAGGCCTAATAATTGACGTTCAAAATACAGCATTGAAAATAATAATAATAGTACAGATAATAATAAATAAAAAATGATAATAATAAAGTAATAATAATAATAATAACAATAATGAATGATGATCAAAATAAAGCATTGAAGTGAATTCAATTAGTTATTAAAACAAGATTTGGAGGGCTGGACTGCCATGAAGGTGTTGTATTAATGATGTTCTAAATATTTGGCTTCATTATATCAATAATTGATTAGGTCTAGCATAGCCTATATTATTGTTAACATTATATTAATAATATTTGTTTTACAATTAGGAATTATAATTATTTCTAATTAAATTTTTAAATACATACATTATATATTATCCTAGGTATATACATAAAACAAAAAATAAACAAACAATAATAATAATTTTACTATCGTTTGATTAATTAGATAATAATAATCAGCATATTAAATAAAATTACGTCCATGCAAAACCTGCTTTTAAATAAAAAATGTTATCTATTTGATTCTGCTTTAAAGAATAATCTTATAAATTATCAGTTTATTTTCTGCGATAATTTTAACCACATAGGCTAATTCATGTTTTCGATGTTAATATGGTTGATCAATAATAGGCCTATATAAAATACTAGTTATTTTGACACGGTTGTAC
>NW_022719434.1:0-675 GCF_011630105.1 Anneissia japonica
TTATAACAAAAACAACATGTACTTTATTTAATTCTCAGTGGTATCGATACCTCTGGAAGTTTCGTTGACACGAACGAGGGTCATGAAACTCTGACTCCTGGATATCTGTTCGGCAGTCAGGTTGGTCCATGACAGGTCGTTGAAGAGCTTGCCGACTTGCGCGACAACTTTGTCACCCCTTCTCAGGACGGCGGCGACCACAGTGCTATTCCTATCAAAGTATACCTCCCTGTTCAGATCCGGCACGAGACATTGCAGATGTACGCCGTTGCCTAACTGGAGCGTGGTGCTTCCCTTCAGCTGACATCTTTCCCGTGCAACCCGGCGTTCGTGATCGGTTGCTCAGTCGTCTTCGAACGTGTGATCGACGTACAAGTACAGCTTGTATTCGACGTCGACCCCGTCTTCGGGAGTAAAAGAGATCGAAAATGAACTATCTCTAAATCTATTCACGTCATCGTCGACGATAGATACTTCATATCCTTCGTGTATGTCGTGGAGGGTCAGGCGCATTCGACGTTCGCTGCTTTCGGTTGTCGACATTCTCGAATAGTGATCTTCACAGTTTCAGATTCGATAGCGTTGTGAGAGAAGGTATCGATAACGGACTCTTTATGAACCTTTTTATATTTTTCAGAGCACGGTGCAGGCGCACGCGTCCGTCACGTCCATGTC
>NW_022719435.1:0-665 GCF_011630105.1 Anneissia japonica
TGGGTATGTGGGTGTGTGTGTTGTGTGGTGTTATAGACCTATACCTAAAGTCATTTAGTCACTAGCTTTCCCAACTTACTATACAACAGGGGCAGGTTGAGATCTGTATAATACAATACAATACAACTTTATCTTACTGAATATATATCACGTCAATCGGTGGGGGTGTAGTGATTTATCTTGTTTATATATCAAGGCTCTCCCTTTTTTGTCTCTCATTGGACTTCGTCTAATAAAACCAGAAATCCTTTTAAAATGGCTAGGGTATTCTATAAAATAATGTAATAACAAAAAAACAAAAAAACAGCTATTTTCTTATAAACTCAAATAAAGTCACTTACCTTCTGGTCGTGATAGCGGCTAATATTATAAAACACACTAAATATGTTCATGTCAGTACTAGACAAATTTTCTATAATTTTGAAGATGATTTATAAAGCAAACCTTTATATTAGAAAGTTATGGGTGCATACACTGATATGTTATATCACACGCATCAAACTACGAAATGCAAATGTCACTTATAATGTAAACTATGCGCAATAATACCGTACTAAATGTCGCTATTTTCGTTAATTTGTCGAAGTAAGGAGAGCATAACAGCATACTTTTGAAATTGTTAACGTATTAGACTATACCTAAGTACCCCCTCAGCTACGCCCCTA
>NW_022719436.1:0-914 GCF_011630105.1 Anneissia japonica
ACGTGACGTCTTAGGATCGATGTCGTCTATGCGTCTGGCATCGTTCAGCAGCATCGTGCATTCGGAAAACGTAATACGAATGTTTGGCAACAGAACGTCGAGAAACGTTAAATCCACCATGGCGTTGACAATGTCCAATCGTTCTAGTATCGGAAATGCGTTAAGCTTCTTTGCAACATTTCCGTCGATAACGCCGTTTGGTCTGGTAAGAAAGAGTCTACGAACAGAGTTGTCGAGGCTGGAAAGATTCTCGATTTTTTCGATCATGCGGCTCGGTCTTTTCATACACAATACGTCGTCAGCCTAGTGGGGAGGGGGAGGGTGAAAGATAAGGAAATTACATTCAAATTTTAAGTCTGAGAGTGCCGCACGCGAGCGCGAGCCGCAAGCACGAGCCGCAATCGAGAACGTACTTACTTGATTTTTTTGCGGCTTGGATGGCACGCAAACTTTCATCGAACAATTGGTAAAGATCGCCTGTATCGTCGGCGGCAGATTACCGACAAATGATTTTCTGACGTACGCGTCGGAAACATTTAATCGTTCCAGATGCGGGAACCTTTGCAATTTTCTGGCTATTCTATCGTCCAGATGCACGCCCGGTCGTTTTATATCGATTTCGGTTACATCTGCAGCCGGTAGCTGGTGTAGCTCTTCGATGCTGTGCACGGTGTGTCGGTGATCCATCTCTGCAATAAGAAGAAAAAGAAGAAGTAATACTACTAACATCACTCAACGTCAGCATGAAATCAAGTGATGAAATGGAGAGTAAAATTACCGGACTGGAACTTCGAGTGCTGCTGGGTTCGTGCCCCGAAGGAACGCATTGTTGCATCGATTGTTCCGGATTGGTGGGAACGATGAGATTCTCTCGAGGGGGTGGCCCGAACTGCGGTTGCAAGATCGCAACTTTG
>NW_022719437.1:0-35311 GCF_011630105.1 Anneissia japonica
ATTTAGTGAAATATATAATTGACACTGGCATACATTATTTGTTTGTCAGAAATACTGTAATTTGGCTACGTAAGATACACATTTCACGGAAAAAACTGGAGTTAATGCCTAACTTCAGATTTTTCACACACCATTGACTCCTGTTAAAATTTGGAATAGTGCATTATCTCCATTTAAATAGGGTTAAAGAACAAAAATCACCATGAAAATTATTTAATATGTATTTTAATTATATGTTTAGTATATTTGCCAAAAAAATTTACTAGAATTCATTTCCAGTACAAAAGGCTAACGACAAACGCGTTTTGCTCAATAACTCAAAACTAGGATTTTGGAGTTAATGCCTTTTTCCAAATCACGGCAGTATAGGGATTCTATTTTTTCCAAGGCTTTTTAGCCGGTCTTCCTTTTTTGTGTTCTTAAAATCAAATAGTGTTTTACAAAGTTTCTATTTTGTTCCTGACGATATATCACTGCTTTTCAGGCTTCCGCATTCTTTACAATTTGTTCAATTCTCCTTCTCTAAAATATATTTCATTTAACATGCTTACGTTTTTCCAATAACCTTGATCTTTCATTATTTTTTTACAATCTGTCATAGCCTCACCTTAAGCATGGTCAGATTTTGGTAAGTGTAGAATGTTACACTCATGTATAAAGTTGAGAAAATTATTAGGTTACACTATTGTGAGTGGAAATACTACCGTCTAACTTACGATCAAACAGGACTAAGGAGATCAGAAGCAAACAAGACATTAGTTAGCATTTTTATTTCACAAACATAAAGGTGATTTACTTAATTTACCATTATCATGATGTCATGGCGAAATTGCGTCAAATAACATTGGAGTTAGTAAACCTGTGGTATTACATTTAAATAGGCCTAAGTCGAAATAGACAGACCTATCCGTGTCCAAGCTGTATAAGTATTGTTTACTATATAACATTCAATTGCACATACTATATTTTTTTTGAAATTAGGAAAAACAGGAATCTATCTATCGTAGTATAAAGTTAATATTGAACGCCATTGTATACGGGTCTGTATACAAAACGAACAAGATTTTTCACTAAAACTAATAATAAACCCCCGACGAACCATGAGAACCTAACACAAATAGTGAAACACCTTCAAGAGAAGCAGCATTGTGCTTCACTAACGGGCCTATTTGCATTATCTGAAATTAATGAAACGCATAAGAAACAATTGTTGTAGATAAATTAATTTGTATGTATGAAGTCATTATCAGACCACACAGAATGCATTGAAGTGCATTTCTGAGCACCCCAAAAAAAAAATCTTCCGGGGAGGGCTCCATTGACCCTCCAAATTTACTGTATCAGAACATCATGTCTGCTTCTTATCACAGAATCTTTATAGTCCACTAGCCTCATGTTGGGCTTTTCGCTCCCATTAGTCCTAATGTAATTGATCACTCTCAAAACTGTTCCACCGCCTATTTTAGAGCTGTTTAGAAAAAGACTTCGAAAAATAAGACGTATTGATGAAGTGTATTCACACAACGTCATTCAAATTGTGTACAAAATAGTTAAACAACTTTAAAGAATCAAACAGTAATGTGCGAGTCGACATTAAAATTGCTTCTTAAATATATTTTCAAAAGTAATTTTGTAGAGCATAGCACCATGGTACGGACTATCTTTGATATACCTATCAAAAATACCTCAATGAAGAAAATAACCTTGAAGTAATTCAAAAGATACGAAACGGTTTGTCTTGTTTTGAGAAAAAAAACCAAACGATCTTCTTGCAGTGAGGCAATTCATGATGTATATCAATATAATAATATATATATCTGTCTCTTATACACATCTAGATGTGTATAAGAGACAGGTATATAACATTGCCGCTTATGTTTCATAGTTAAAACTAACTTGTACTAAACTAAATATATAGCTTAATAAACACATCGTGTAGCATAGCTCTCAACGAATGTAGTCCTGTAAATAAATGAATAAAGAAATTGTGTAATAAAATGCCTCTGGCGGGACTCGAACCTGCGACCTCTCGCTGTCAAGGCGAGTATCATAACCACTAGACCACGGAGGCTTCATGGTTGAACAGATTCAAATACCACCAGAGACACTCTATTACACAATAGGTACGGCTAGAAACAAATAGGTGCATATAAAATAAATCAAGGTAGCCGTTAACACTGTGAAATCATATATAAATCATCAAAGAAAGGTAAATACAGTGTTCGAATAAAGGACTTAATAAACACATCGTGTAGCATAGCTCTCAACGAATGTAGTCCTGTAAATAAATGAATAAAGAATGTATATATATGTATATATATGTGTAATAAAATGCCTCTGGCGGGACTCGAACCTGCGACCTCTCGCTGTCAAGGCGAGTGTCATAACCACTAGACCACGGAGGCTTCATGGTTGAACAGATTCAAATACCACCAGAGACACTCTATTACACAAAAGGTACGGCTAGAAACAAATAGGTCCCGCCAGCTACTTACATGAGGCTTGGAGAAACTTTCGAAAACGCTTTGAAAACTTTGAACTGGCGACAGGGGTCAATGAAAAAACGATCCACAACGAGTTGCTACGCTCCGTTTTTTCGTTGGCCAGCCAAACCTTGATGTATATAACAGTTTTGTTTGGGAAGAATCAGGAGATAAGACAAACATTGACAAAGTAATCCAACAGTTTGTTGGGCGAATCCCCCTGTGAAGTAGCGCACTCTGAACGTTCTTAGGACTGTTTGAGAGGATAAAGTGAAAATTGCAATAGACGCATTATAAATAAGCGCAAAAATAATTATATAATAAATCAACATTGGCAAATCCAAGAATTCGAAAGAGAGGTGAACCAGGGAGGGACTTTCACAGACCGAGGAACCACCCACCTCAGCCCCATCATGGTTGGGGTTGAGGTAAGACAATTTATGATTAGGGCATCTCTAGATGGCCGGAAATTACACTCTCGAACTTCAATTTGAATATATTTTTCTTAAAAAAATGAAGTGGGGGGGGGGTATCTTGAATCCACCTCTGCTCAAAAAATTCTTCATCCAGAATAGTCTTAATCACGAAAAATGGACACGAAAAACCAGATCACATCTTAAAAACAAACCGCAGTCACTAGGACATACATCAGGAGCCGACTCGATGGAGTTTAATGTCATACCCAGGGAAGGGCACAGATCTGTTTTGAAAGGTTTTGAGAAATTTTGAGGAAATAGTACCTCTAGATGGCCAGAAATGGCATTTTTAGTAAAATTCATCATCATCACATCACTATTAGTCAAAATGAAGCGCCAAAAAAAAAAAAAAGATCTTTTATCAGGGATTTTTGACAACCATAGAGATTTTATTAATGTGTGTGTGATATACCATAGAAAACAAAGCTTAAAAACATTGTCTTTGAGTATGTACTTTACATAGGCCTACTTCAAAAACGTTATTTCACAACCAACTCAGCCCCACCATGGCTTGGGCTGAGGTGAGAAAGTTTGAGGAAATAGTACCTCTCGAGATGGCCGGAAATGAGACTTTTATATAGTAAAATTCATCATCATCACATCACCATTGTAGTCAAAATGAAACGCCAACAATTTTCTCATTATCTTTTATCAGGGATCTACTTAATACCGGAATCCAGGACAACTTAGGCCTAACTATAGCTTACTAAGCTTTAACTATATATACTATATTATGATCACCAAATCACAACGCATTAGGCACAATTTTCTTCACTTTTTATTGCTATTAATATTATTATCAATTATTACTATCATCATCATATCATCATCATTGTTATTATTATTATTACTATTAGCAGTAGTATTATTAAAAAAAAAATTTAAGAAACTTGCAAAAGGATAAAAACGAAATTGAACCACAGTATCGCATTTCTTTCTTAAAATAACTGGTCTGAGATTTATGGATTTAAGACTTTTTTAAATCACGCTTAGGCCTATGTGTTCTAATAGGCCTATGTATAACGTGTATTGATGCATATTTACATGTTTTAGAAGTATTCATTGATCCCAGGAAAGAATTTGTATTGGCTCAAGAATAAGCTTTAAAATTTTAACACTGTGTACAAATGAGGGGGGGGGGGGCGGCTCCCACGGCTGCCCCCTGGATACGTCCCTGGTTGTGTGTTATCACTGTGGTGGAGATCATCCGCATCCCAAAGAGTGCCCAGCGTTTGGAAAAAGTCTGCACCCACTGCCAAAAGAAAAACAACTTTGCAAGTCAATGTCGGACAAAAGCATGCAACGCACAAACGCAATCATAGACACTGCACCCAGCGATAGCAATTCGAGTGAAGAATACGCGTATATCATCAAAGCTAGCTCCCCTGACTCACAAGAGAAACAACCACACGTTGAAATACTAATCAACAAAGACAAAATGAAACTAATTATATAATACTGGTGCGTCGGTAAACGTCATGAGTGAGGAACACTACAACAAATTGACAACGAAACCGCAATTACAGCACACTAACACAAATATCTTTGCATATGCAGGATTTTCGATGGGGAGGTGTGTTTTGCAACCGAAGTAGACCTTACGATGTGCGACTGCCTAGGGATCACCGCGAGGGTGAGGCGAATCTTCTGGAAGCTCTGACAAATTAGCATTTTGAGGGCCTTTTTTAATGGATTTCTAAAATCCATGATTTGTAATATCCTATTTAAATTTTCAATCATTTGAGTATTGTCTAGGGACAATTTATAATTTTAGGGGCTCTCCCCCTTAAATCCACCACTGTGAAATTTTAATTTTTCATGTCCTTTACATCTGTAGGCTTACAAATAACATGGATCAATCTGCAATCACTGGAGCTGATAATTTCCAACAGATTTCGTAGCAAATTATTAAAAATCAACGGGTAGAAGAACGGGCAAAAAGATGTAATGCATACTATAGCATTTCGCGATAGTTAAGAACAACTTTAGTGAAATAATAGGTTTTAAAAAGTGGACTTTTTGAAATTTGGTGGTCCCGGGGTAGAGGCCTAGAGGGGACTTGTGAGAAAAGCGACAAAGTATCATTTTGAGGTTCTTACATAATAGATTTCTTAAACACATAATTCATGAATATTTCATTTAAATTTTCATTAATTTGGGTGTTTTTGGGACCTGAAAAAGTAACGTTATTATGTCCTGTACATCTGCAGGCCTATAGATAACATTCTTCATATTATATAGATCAATCTGCAATCACCGGAGACGATAAATGTCTAACAAATTTCATACCACATTATTAAAAAACAACGGTTAGATAAGCTGGCAAATATACAATGCAATGCATGCTAAAGCGTTTTGTGATAATTAGGAACGATTTCGATTTTTTAAAATCATAGGTTTTAAAAGTGGACCTTTTGGAATTTTGGAAGGTGCGTCCGCACCCTCTGCACCCCCTCCCCCGGCCTACGGGCCTAATATGGTGCTAAGAAAGAGCTTGATACACTTGGGAAAATCCATGTAATCATTTACTGTAATGGTATTCATACCACTGACACTTTCTACATTGTACGGTTTCAATTTTGTGAAGGAGTTTGTGAAGGAGTTTCTGTTGTGTTTCACGAGTGCCAAGAAACTCCACGTAATTGACATACATGTTGCGTTAAGTGTTGATGCAGACAAAACTGTTGAAGAATTCATTGAAAGCTACAGTGATCGTTTTAACGGGCTAAGCAAACTTACATATTTTAAGTGCAAACTTTACGTCGATAAAGACGTATTAACCAGTAACAAATCCACATAAACGAATACCGTTCCAAGTAAGAAAAGGGTAGAAGCAGAACTAAAATGCTCCCAAGATTTGGATGTCATCGAAAGATGGTTGATAAGCCAACATCATGGGTTTCACTCATCACTGTTGTAAAAAAGCCAAAAAGTCTGGACGAAATCAGACTCTGCATAGACATGAGAGCTCCAAAGAAAGCTATCCAGCGAGAGAGCCATGTCACGCCAACAACTGACGACATCACTGCTAGCCTCAACGACGCAACAGTATTTTCAAAACTTGATCTAAAGAATAGGTATCATCAAATAGAGCTAGACGATTCATTCAGGTTCCTGACTGTATTTTCAACGCACGATGGTCTGTTCCAGTTTAGACGCTTTTACTTTGGGGTCAACAGTGCAGCGGAACAATTCCAAAATCTAATCCAGTCTGCGCTAGCTAGTCTTTTTGGTGTGATCAACCTATCAGATGACATCCTGGTGTATGGCATAAACTACGTGGAACATAACGAAAATCTTAAGAACTGTTGTCAGAGGCTGAGGGAGAAGAACTTGACTCTGAACAAAAGAACTTGCGAATTCAACAAAGATACTGTTGAGTTCTTTGGGCATGCGTTTCATTCAGGTGGCATCTCCCCAAGTCCAGACAAAGTTAAGGCATTGCAAAATGCAACACCACCAACCAATAAAGAACAGGTTAGAAGCCTCCTAGGGCCTGCTACTTATTGTTCACGCTTCATACCTAAACACTCACATAACCGCTCGCAGTGCATACCAAAGCTGAATTAGAATGGATGTGGGAAGAACCACATGCATTCGCTCTTCAAGCAATCAAAGATTCGATCACAGAACATTGTAATCTAGCATTTATTATTTTAACAAGCAACTCCACACAGAGGTAATTGTTAATGCCTGCCTTTGTGCAGTGTTAGCCCAACAGGATGGTGATAAATCAGTCTTGGTGGCACTGGCCAGCAGATCATTGATACAAGTAGAACAACGCTACTCACAAACTGAACGGGAAGCCTTGGCCGTTACATGGGGAATAAAACACTCCACATGTACCTGTACAGAGGACAATTTGAGGTTGTTACAGATCACAAACCGCTTATACCTCTCTTTAACAACGCCACTTCCAAACCACCACTGCGCATAGAACGCTGGCTCATGAGACTACAAGATTACGACTGCACATTAAAATACCAACCAGGAAAAGTCAACCTAGCGGGCTATATATCCCGCCAGCATTATTTTTTCCCATACAGTTGCTGCAGAAATTATAGAGGGTACTATTTTAGGTCAGTTATGAGAACTGATAGACATGAATATGCATACAGACTCCCCCTTGCGAAACAGAGTCAGTGGTCTATCGAGTTTTATGCTTGGATGAACGCTACGGAGTCGCTAAGCCAAAATATTTTAAATAAGCCGTGGTAGTCAAGATAGTGTAAAAATTGTAGTACTAGATTAGACACATTCTATCTAGGCTTACAGCATAGTCTTCGAACGTATAAAAAAATGGAGTAGACTAATATTGAATCGGGCACCGTATTTGAGTAGGCCTAGGCCTACAGTTCAAGGCTTATACAGTATGACGTGTGTGTTGTAGCAGTATGCTCCCTATTACTTAGTAGTACTAATTCTGAAGGACGTTTAGAAACAAATTACTAGTACTTTGGACAGTTAACTTACAATTTTACAACTAAACTTTTTTTTTAAAGAAAAAAAAACCCCTGCCTATTAACAGACAGTGAGCGTTTCTGTATTCTTTTGCATGATTGATTCGTCGGTAACATTTAAGGATTTTTGTAGAACCGTCTGTGAATCAATGCAAGCTATTTTTACTTCCATCTGATTTTGATTGTTTTAAATATAAAGCTATTCAATATTTAATTGGGTAGACACAGCTAAAGCAGTACGTCATATCATGTGTATAGAATATCGTAAAATTAGTGTTTATAATATACCTGCCTCTATTCATTGTTGAATATGAACGAAATGTTTGTAAGAAGTCAACATTAATTTAAAACAATACATAGAATTGTACCTGTGTGTCCGAGCCTTTCTAAACGTTTATCCTTTAGAATCAGTAGTATAGCTGTTACTTATTGCTATACTTTACACTACTCAAATAATCGACCAGAAATTCAACGCTGCTTTTTTTTATACTTTCAAAGACCATATACCTAAACACTGCCTAGGTATAGGGATATTGTAATTACAGTAATAGTCAATTACGATAGTTCACTTTGTATACACTTTCCTCTCGACCGACTACCAAGAGATTTTAGCCTATCCTAACCATGAAGGAATTAGTTTAGTTTCGAAACTAACTTCTCCATGCCCTAACAAGCAGTCAACACCACACCACTTTCGAGACTCGCAAGAAGAATTGTCAAGCACGTATGCATTATTCATTAAATAGTGCCCTCTATAGTTTCTGCCTGAACTGTATGGGAAAAAATAATATATCCCGCCACCCATTGCCACTGACTAAAGAATCCAGCAGAGAGGAACGAATGGCAGAAGAGTATATTCATCTCACACTATCAAATTCAATTCCAAGATCCCTCACCATTGAAGAGATAGAACACGAAACCGCAAAAGACAACACACTACAACTATGTATATCAGTCATAAAAACCAACAAGTGGCACACCATCCAAAGGCAAGCATTGGGGGCTACCAAAAAAGCCATCGACTGTCTCTTCCAACTCAGAGACCAACTCAGCGTTAGCGTTTAGACTAGAGCGTTAGCCTTGAGACCTAGAGTTGCGCACCTCTCTGTGGTTATCGTAATACAGTCGGCAGATATAACTCGCTAGGACTGTTAATTATGTGTCCATAATATTGTTTAAAAATAAAATTATATTCGGCCCTAAGACTGTGTTCAATGTTAAACATACTTTTGACAGTATAGTATATGTGGAATGGTGTTTTTATGCGGGGAGTTGGTGGCTTATGTTACTGTAGTATTGTATTCCTCTCCTGTACTATTATTTATTGAATTTATGATGTAACAATTAACAGGAAAAAAAAATATAAATGCTTGCGGTACACCATATATGTACTCTAGTTCTAAAAGAAAATTAGGTGCAGTCCTTGGTGTTAAATCAAAAATAATACTTTGGCCCTTCGTCCTTTTAGAAAACCAAACATGAATGAAATGCGAGGAAAAGAGTTACAATTTATAACATTTATTAACAATATAAAATGAACGTTATTCTACAATATTCATTGGATGTTGCCTGTTTTTTTTTTAAATAAAATTACCTGTACGTTTTATCTAATTATTATTACATTGTATCTGATTGCAATAGCAATGCAATTATAAATTCTATTTTCTAAACCAGTTATATTTATTAACTATTCTGTGTTTAAAAAAAAAAAAAAATTAATAGCACTTTCAGTGACGGACCACTGGTTTTACAAGTAGATTAAATAAACAAAAAAATAAAAACAAAGTAAATGAGAATGAAATGAACTAATTTGATAAAACATATGAAAGCCTGGGTTTTGCTTAAGTTTTTAAAGGTTGAAAAATTATTACACTTTATAAATTACATCTAATTATATTTTGATTAAGGAGACAAGAAAGCAGTGCAGTGTAAAAATGATGAGCTGTAGAGTCAACTTCTCACTCTTTACTCTCTGCCCATTTTCAGCTTCCTAATAAAATTCACTGGTCTTTATTTTCTGAATTTAACGTTCAAACGTTATGTAGTTTCGAAATTACGTTGTAAGTAAGTATTATGGTTCTACAAAATAATTTTAACGTTTTCATTATCAAATATTGCTGGCTTTATCTTCTTATTTTATATTCTTATTTCGGCGAAGTTTAGTAGCGTTTGTATGTTTCAACTCTTAGTAGGAAAAAAATGTATTATTGTTTCTATTTTTAGAAGTTCATGCCCAAAGAAAAAGAAGTCATTTTAAGTTCGAGTACATCACATATTGCACTTTGATGTTATTATTAAGATCGCTTGTGTTTTAGAAAACATGAACAGTTTTTTTCTGAGATCTTTTGATTTATTAGATACCTACATATTCCAATTCTACTCTGTCATCTCTTTTTTGTATAGGAAACTGCAAAGAAGGTAAAGTGCAAAACGGCAATTCACAAAGAAGTAGTTCTACGCCTTCTTCAAATGATGGTAAGTTTTAATTTTATTTTACGTTTTAAAAACATATAACTATTATTCAAACTGTCATATTAATCAGATGTTATAACAACTACGCTAAATAATCATTGACAAAATAAAACTGTTGTTTTGATTTTAAACTGTTTTAAAAGTGTAGTTTTGTCAATTACCATTAAACAGCATACATATTATTATTTTTCGGAAAAGGCTATTTTTCCAATGCTTTTTTTCCCACTAGGCCTAATCTATCCTTGGAAATTTCTCTGGCTCTTTTGATTTTTCTCCTGAACCATTTGTCCCGGTATTTTAACACCTTACTTGTATATAACAGAAAAATAACTTTTAAAACTATAATAATAATAATAATAATAATAATAATAATAATAATAATAATAATAATAATAATAATAATAATAATAATAATCATAATAATAATAATATAGCTTTATTATTTATTATGAGGTTGTAAACGTAATTAATATCTTTCACACTAGTTAATTCCTCTTATGTGTTATGAGAACCAACTTAGTAGTATTGGGATGATTTTTTTTTCACAAAATGCGAATGTAGTGATGTTAGGTCTTGGTTATTCTGATTTCATTATTGTTATTATGGTTAATTTAACCCAAGAAAATCTGTATTTAACAAATACCCTAAAATGACAACAACCTTAAAAACTGCCACGACCATTTTTTATTTGTTAAGGTGCTTTAAAGACAATCTAAACACAATGCAAATAAGTGTTTTCTTTTATTAATGAACAAAAAGAAGGGAAAAATGTCAGAATTCAAACCTTGGTGACATGTTTGGTTAATATGTAAATAAGCTTATTTTTTTCAAATAGGACCACGCCCCTTATCACAATAATACCAATAGTAACAAAAATAACAATATTGTGAATAATAATAATACGACGACGACGACCTTGAATAGGAAAGTGCATTTTCAGTTCATAGCGATTCAATGAAATGAAAAAAAATTCATTTCTTTACTGGACCTTTATAAACTGTTATAAAAAGTTACATTTACACCCATTGAAATCTTTGTATAGATATTTACGTCTGGGATCTCAAAAATTTAAATGACCTTCCAGTGTACACCCTTGACTGATTCGTCGCAAACACATGATACTATTTTCCTTGTAACTTGGTTAAACTTTTTCCGAATGTTTCATTCAAATCAGTTGATCCGTTATCGAAATATTTGGTCTGGGACGTTTTCCTTTAAGTGGTCCTCAGGTCTACACATTACTCTGGATCGTCACAGAAATTTAATAATTTTTTACTCGACCTTGAAAAACTGTTATACAAGGTTTAAATTATACCTATTGAGTTTTTTAAAGACATATTTAGGTCTGGGTCCTAAAAAAATTGAAATGACCCTCCCATTTACACCTTTAACTGATTCGTCGCAAGCACATAATAATTTTTTCCTTGTAACTTGGTTGACATTTTTATGAATGTTTCATTCAGATCAGTTGATCCGTTTCGAAATATGTGGTCTGGGACGTTTACTTTAAATGGTCCTCTGATCCACACCATACTGCAGATCGTTACAAAAATATTTAAAACTTTACAAAGTATTTTTTACAAAAATTGAAAAGATCCTCAAATTTACACCCTTCACTGGATCGTCACTAACACATCAAAATTTCTTCCTAGTAACTTGATTAAACTTTCCCGTAAGTTTTATTCCAATCAACTGACCGGTTTTTGAAATATCCCGTGTAGACTGTTTTGATCTTAAATCACTTTAATTGGTCCTCACACGCACACTTCTCCATAGATTGACAATAAATATTAGGAGGCACATCTTTGATATATGGCCTATGCTTCGGCAAAGCACGGGAAGCTTCTAAGCATGGCAAGTGACAAATGTAAGGGTTAGAATAAAACAGTGCAAAAAGATAAAGATAGGATGTTCTGAACAAATATGCACCAAAATTACCCTCTACCACTAGTGGTTGCAGAGATTTTAAGACCCTATCGCTATGACTTTGACCCTGACCTTTTGACCTTTCGCCACATTTTGAAAATGTGTTACCAAGCCAAAAATTATTCTTGGACCACCCTAAACCAATATCTGATGTTAAATTCTCTGGACCTCAAAGTGCATACAAAACCTGGTCTGGCTACTAGGGTAATTAAAATTCTCTGAAAGTTTATTTTATTTTAACTTTAAACAATTTGTTTATCTAATTTAAAAAAATTAATACATAAGAATATAATACAATTACAATGTATAATACAACAAAGTTTAATTATACATGCTCCGTCAAAGGGCTCCCAAGTTAGCATTGCACTGTCACTTGTGTCATAGTAAAAGAAATCGTTAGGATTATATTAAGTTTCGTGCATTATCAGAAAAACAATGTAGATAATGCCTTTTTTCGAATTAATCCTCAAAATAAAGTTGGAACAAAATGGGCTGTATCTTCAAGGAAATGTAATTAATAGTCATCACACTGGCACCTTATTGGATAGCTACTTCCTACCTGTGTCTGAAGTCAATAATTCAGTTCTGTATTATGGAATTTAGTAGTTAATGACTTGTACCAAATTATTTGTAGTGGTGTGTGTAGATAATGCCAATTAAAAACAAAAAATAAATATCATATTAATAAATATGATAGATTATAGTCTCAGGATTCATATAAGGCAAAAATCTCGATTTTTAAAAAGTGTATATATATGATATATATATATATATATATATATGTATGTATATATATTTAGATATGTATATATTATTGTATGAAAATATAACCTTGAACCGATATTTTAATACGTAGAGGTATTTATTTTACAGTACGTGATATAGACGACGTGATGCTTCATGACTTATTAGCGGAAACTGCAAGTAAAGTTAATGCCAGAAGACTGAGTTTCATTCTAAAGGACTGTGCAAAATGCATCGAAGCATCGAAAGGTACATCGAAGCCGACTTCCATAAAGATATTTAATACAGTTTTAGAAAGGGGTATTATGAGTGAAACGGATTTGAGGCTTTTTTACGACATTATCAATCTGTTTGAATGTTATGATGTCAGCCTGATTACAAGTCACATTTCAATTGAAAAACTAAAAATGATTGAAATTACCAAAATAAGTAAACATAGGCAGATGTTATACACGTTTGGAAAAGAATTAAGCCATGAAGATGTAGAAAGTATAGCTTTTCTCTTTAATCTAACAATAAAAGATCAATGGGATCTCCTTGACGAGCTTGAAGCAAAGAGAATTGTTGACAACAATGATGGCAATCTCCGTTTTTTTAAACTGAAACTTCAAAGGTGCATCTTTTCTGAAGGTATTATACATCACATTCATTACGGTAAGTCAGGTTGACTCTTTTGATTTATTATGAAATTCGGCCAAGACCTTAAAATATAAAGGTTTATAACAATATCATAACTAAAATCTTTAGCTAATTTTTGTATGAGAATATTCGGTAAAAGGAAATTATAATTGGCTCAAACAGTATATTATTTACTTCTTTTGTACTAAAGAAAACATTAATATATATATGAAAATGAAAATATCTAGATTTGAACTCGTCACTGAGGACGAGTTTGGTGATCCGCGGCACTTTGTTCCTCAGGAAGCGCACGCGGTGCGAATTGAAAAGATTTATATGCTAAATAGGCTACATTCAGACAGGGATAAGCTGGGCTTAAGTTAAGCTTGTCTCACTTTTAAGCCTGGCTTAACTTTGTCGGGCGTTCAGACTACCGGGATTAGCCAGACGCGAGATTGCATATTTATAAACCGTAAACAGGAAACGTGTTTCGAAACAATGCGCTCGAAACGTACGCTCGCTCACAGCACACATAATTGAATGCTGATTGGTCATTTTTTTTATCCGAAGTCAATAAAAGCCCCCCTCCCCCACCACCACTGCGATTTAAGACCGGCATAAAAAAATCACGGTGGCACGCCAGGCCTTGTTACTACATGAACACAGTCCGACTTGGTATAAGTCACCTAATAACAGGTGGATAAACCCAGTGAGTTAAGCAGGGTGTATCCACCTAGTCTGAACTAGGCATTACTGTAGTTTTAAAAAAAGAGTAATTTTGAGCATGTTAAAAGATTAACGCATGTGTACGCGTACGTCTTGACATCCGTGCGCACGGTAATGTTAAGAATACAGTGTCACAAACCCAAAATTGTAACAAAACGTAATTTACAGCTTCATTACGCGCTGAGCTCGTGGAAATGAGCGTAAATTATGGTAAGATTTGGAATACTAAAAATAACCTGAAACGTGCTTTAAACTACCTGAAAAGTGATATTGACAATTTTCAAATTTTACGCACAAGTACGAGTACCTTACGACGTGCCCGAGGACTAATGGCACTCGAAATTATACCTTGTCATGTGTAATTTAAAACCTCCTGTTGGTTGGTAATGCCAGACGAATTTTCCCTTCATATGAACTATATGTCAGTCTGATAGCGTAGAAATACACTCTGCCGCCCTCTCTTTTAGATTTTTTAAACGTCTTTTAGGAAAGAAAGATGAGAAGTCTCCAAAAATTCATTCTTTTTGACCATGATGACGTCATCAAATGAAAAATAAAGGGACACTTTTAAAAGATTCTCTCAGCTATAACATACTCACAGGTGGAAGACGATCGATCAAGAATAAGCGAGATACGTTTAAATGAGTAGACAAATAATGACGTCATAAATAAAAATTCAGTTTTTTAAAATTCAGATGGCAATATGATGACGTCACAATGTCCGATTAGCCATAATGATCTATAAAAAATGAAAATTTGTGAATACAATTTAAGGAACCCAAAATATGTAAAAAAAAAAACCTAATTTCTAGCTTCCGTACGTTCTGCGCGCATGAAAATGCGCGCGCGTAGTGAAAAATTTCCAAAATTTTGAAATGCTCAAAATGGCTATTAATGATTGAGAAATGACAATTGGTTACGATGATATGATCGCTAATGTAAAACACGCAAAATTGCGCGTAGATGACGTCACGCATGATTGCTCAGTGAGCTCACTGTGACTATTCCATGCGAAGCCAAATGTTCGTTGAAGCGCGCATGTACGTAGCTCACGGCAATTTTGAGATAGAAAAAAAGATGATGATGATCCTGACAATAAAAAGAAGTCATCCGCTCGTGAATGAAGCGGATTACCAACTAGATTTGAACTCGTCAATGAGGTGATCTGCCGTACTTTGACCCCCAGGAAGGCGCGCGGTACGGATTGAAAAAGTGTTAAATGCTTAAAATGGCCTAAAGTATAATACGCTGATTCAGATTTGAGGAAAGAAGGATGAGGGGGTCAGAAAAATTTTGACCATGATGACGTCAGCAAAATGTCAAGAGAAGTCACATCTATGAAAGAAAATTGTCTCAGCTAAAACATACTCAAAGTTGGGAGACGATTCAGCAAAAACCCTCATATTGATGAAAATCAGACAGCAACTGATCTATTAGAAAATTAGAGGCAACTTTCTATAAAACTTTAGAGCCTGACCAGCAGTAGCAACATAAATAGCCAATAGGTGGAAAACAATTTATCGACATTCAACGGAAGATTACTAATGGCACAACAATTTGGCAAGTAGACATATTCTGGTCTGCACAGCATATCAATTTTACTGCGGAACTACCTGACTGGGCTTCAATTGTATCGCACTTATCTAATTCCCGGCCGGCTTCGGCCAATATGGACTTACGTATTAACGTGCATTGTTTGAATGTTTCCTGACAATAACAAGAAGTGATCCGCTCGTGAAGATAAGGCTGGTTCTAAAACATAGCCATTTCCCAAAGCTAATATATTAATCGAAGTGAAAAAAGAAATGTAAAGTATTCTTTGTTTCAACCGTGTTATCTCATAGCTCAGACAGAAGAACATCTATTTAGTTATTTGTCGTCGGTACAGACACTTGTATATTTCATTTCATTTATTTATTTATTCGACCAATACACATTACAGTAGGTACAGTACAACACATTTTGGTCAGGGGCAGCTTAAGCACAACTTTTCTATAACTCATTGAGACTCAGCTGCCCCATTTTGTCACGTTAGAGAATTGTAAACTACAAAATACATAGTTGCAATGGCCCAGCAATCCTTTAATATTAAATGTTCGAAATCCATCACTAAAGGCAACTTGTTGTGAAAGGCTATGAAACAGTGTCTGTCATCGGGCCAAACGTAAACCTTGATGTATAATTTTACAAACATTAAAAGCACTCAGGAAATGACGAAAAGAGCTGGGCAAACTTTTATTCTGAACTTTATTGAGCCAAACAATTGAAACCACTGAATCAACAGTCTTTGACCCCTGGTTATCGAAGTTCATAATTTCTGCTTGTAAAATCTTCGTTCCTCCAACTACTGCTGCAGCAAAGTCATTTCGAACCGCAGAATCTCAGTTCAATATTGGTTGGATCAATAGAATCACGTTGCACCTGACACTTTCTAAATATTGTGTCATGTAGGTACAAACATCACATTTAGTTGCAAGAATCTTGCACTCTTTTTCACCTAAATGCGCAATAGATATTGTGGTCCAACACAACTGACTTTACCAACATAATGTCAATAGTGATACAATGATATTGTGCCAACAGTGGATAAGAGTGTTAATAATAGTGTAAAAGATGATGAATGTAAATGACTGATTTGTATTTGCTTATCTAGATTGTCTAATCTAAAGATTACTTTTAAAGTTAAGGAGCGCAGGTATTTTTAATATCATTTTAGTTATGGATACTGATGAGTTTTAAAAATGATTTTAAATACACATGTTTAGATACCTTAGATGCCGCATGCTTGGTTGCAAACGTACGTAAAATAGACATTTATAGAGACAGCCCTTTTGCACTTCTTTTGTATTGGTGTTGTAGTGTTTATACGATCAGACGTTAAATTGAATGATTTTAACGTATTGTTCACACCTTCACGTGTTGGTCTATGCTAAGGTACATTTTGTTTCCAACATATAAGTTTGTAAAATTATAGTAAAGTTTGTCAACGGTAGCCATCTGTAGAAGCAATATGGTTTTGTGGTATTTGTAAGATTTAGACCCTCAGAGATATTGATTTTATTGTTTGCATAAAACATGTTTAGAAACTTCAATTGTGTTTTCAAATTGTGTGGTTGCTATAGTAACTAGTATATATAATATATATATAATATATATATATATATATATATATATATATTATAGTATAGTAACGGACTAACTGTATAAGAATTGGACCTTCTAGGTAATTATTTTATTGCATTCATTGTACCTTAAAATATGTTTAAAAACTTTTTGGTTTCCAAATTTCTGGATTCTAACCAGCTTGCAATGGTATGATAACATTTCAAAATGGCAGCCATTTTGGACGCCATATTGGCTTTCGGGTACTTTCAAAAATTTGTTTGTTACCGCTAATTATCAATTCTCAGTGAAGAATTACATCATGATTTTACTGCGAGCGTAAAGTGGGCACATTTTTAGTTTTATCTCATTCAGGAGCAAACACACAATTAACATTTTAAGGCCTATGTGCCATTTTTTTTATTCTGCTAATATTTTGACAGAAAGAAAACAAATGCTAGAAAATATAGAGCTGCAAAAATACAAAATAGAATAGTGACATATTTTTGGCATAATAAATTAATTTTTTGCCATGAGAACTGTAATTTTTTTGTATATTACATATATTAAATATAGACTTATGGTTTACCGGATTGTTATATAATTAAAAATGCTTGATGTCTAGGTTTTTCTCACTGCTTATTAGTGTGTATTTCTTTTTGCTTTGCTATGTTTGCTGTTAGTAGCCTTAGACGTGTGTGTAACTTATGTTATCTATTATTGTATCTACTAAGTCCCTTTCAGAGAGAAAATACCGCAATAATACCCTAATAACGCCGCCGTTATTGCCGGCGCAGACCCTTTCACACAGCTAGTTAAAATCCGGTAATAATACCGTATTCTGTTTTAAAGGGTTCTCGCTGAAAGGAGTATTTGATGTCTTTGGCGCTTGTGCTTGTTAACAAAGAGGGCAGCAAGTTTTTGTTTACTCCATTAATCCAATATGGTCGGAGATGAAGTCATAAAACTGCTGCTTTGCAAATGTTTTTTAATGTATGCTATGTTTGCAATACATATAAATTGAGAAATAGAAGGTTTATAATGCGTTTTGTCCAAGTGAAGAAAGAATTTAGGAAGCGTTTATGGCGCGGCCGGCTTAAATTTCGAGCAGCTAGGTGCAGGCGGTTTTCGCGTCTAAAGAACCGTCAGCTAGCGATTTCATCGGTTTTGTTAGCTGCAGCAGCGGTTGATAGCTGCTCGTGTGACCGTCTGATTTGTTATGCCTCAGTGCGTAAGACGGCGATGAACCCTGTACCCTTTCACATCGAGTTGAGCAAAACTCGTTACGGTATTACTGCGGTATTAAGACTAGGTCCCGATGAGGTCTAACTGAAGCCGGCGTTTAGGCGCGCGTCTTTACCCTTTCACATAGAACACCGGCTTTCGAGAAATACGGTATTAATACCGTTTTGCAGGTCTGTCTGAAAGGGGTATATTTGCCCACCTGTTGTTTGCTTCTGACACTTCATGAGCACCTCAGGTGGCCGGAATCCAGGTGTACCGGCTCTAGAGGCCACCTCTACGGTCCTCGATGTGCCTTATTTATGAAAACGATCTGGTTTAATCTCTAACAATGACAATGGTTATTCGTCTCATTGCGACCAATAGAATCTAAAAAATAAATATTAGCAAATTGGCACTTGGCATGACTTATTTTACTTCTCGCAAATACCGTACAGTTTCTAAATGCATACGCACGCTAACACACACTCACCCATCTACGCATACTCACACCCACCCACACAAACACAGCACACTCACAAAATTTCTTTTACTTTTAATGTTGTCTAGATATGTGGCAGTTGTGGCATTGTGTGGCATCTGTCTCTTATACACATCTAGATGTGTATAAGAGACAGACCTTGATGTATTATTTTACAAACATTAAAAGCACTCAGGAGATGGCGAAAAGAGCTGGGGAAACTTTTATTCTGAATTTTATTGAGCCAAACAATTGGAACCACTGCATCATCAGGATTTGACCCCCGGTTATCGAAGTTCATAATTTCAGCTTGTAAAATCTTCCTCCAACTACTGCTGCAGCAAAGTCATCATTCGAACCGCAGAATCTCAGTTCAATATTGTTTGGATCAATAGAATTACGTTGCACCTGACACTCTTCTAAATATTGTGTCATGTAGATACAAACAAGATAATTTTACCAACATCACATTTAGTTGCAAGAATCTTGCACTCTTTTTCACCTAAATGCGCAATAGATATTGTGGTCAAACACAACTGACTTTACCAACATAATGACAATAATGATATAATGATATTGAGCCAACAGTGGATAAGAGTGTTAATAATAGTGTAAAAGATGATGAATGTAAATGACTGATTTGTATTTGCATATCTAGATTGTCTAATCTAAAGATTACTTTTAATGTTAAGGACCGCAGTTATTTTTAATATCATATTAGTTATGGATACTGATGAGTTTTAAAAATGATTTTAAATACACATGTTTAGATACCTTAGATGCCGCATGCTTGGTTGCAAACGTACGTAAAATAGACATTTATAACGACAGCCCTTTTGCACTTCTTTTGTATTGGTGTTGTAGTGTTTATACGATCAGACGTTAAATTGAATGATTTTAACGTATTGTTCACACCTTCACGTGTTGGTCTATGCTAAGGTACATTTTGTTTCCAACATATAAGTTTGTAAAATTATAGTAAAGTTTGTCAACGGTAGCCATCTGTAGTACAAGCCTGCAATTACCCGGATTGGTCAATGGAAAGAGTAAAAGAACTAAGGAAAAAGAAACAGCAAGGGAACCAAGAAAGAAGAGATGATCAATCAAATAAAACAAGAGGAAATATTAGCATCCCAAGGATTAAAAGAACTATGACAAAACATCACATAAATGCTTACTTCAAGCCCTTCAACAAAATTCGGGAGATGCTGGTCCATCCAAAAAGATAAAATCAAGAAAGAAGAGACTAGTGGTGTAATATACCAAGTTAGTTGTAGTAATTGCAAGGCAGTCTATATAGGGGAGACAGGAAGACCATTCAAAACTAGGTTATCAGAACACAAAACAGATGTCATCACTAACACAGCAGGAGGTGTCCGTACCAGAGCAGCCCGTGCCTCAACATCTACGGTGATCCATAAGTCTGCTACTGTCTCTTATACACATCTAGATGTGTATAAGAGACAGATCCATAAGTCTGCTATTACGGATCACATGGTAGTAAACAATCATTTACCAGATTGGAACAACACAAAGATCTTGGGGAAGGAATCTTCCAGAGTACAACGCACCATCAAAGAGGCCATCTGGATCAGAAGGAATAACAACACCATGAACAGGGACGAAGGAGCATACGAGCTATCACACATCCATGATGACCTCCTACACCAACAGACAGAACCCGGGGTCCCCCGGAGAGAACCTCATAACAACACAGAGGGCGCACGTCATCGGAGAAGATCTACCGATGGTACGAACTAGCTTAGTCTAGTTCATTCACCTGATGATGACCTTTGATAAAGGTCGAAACCGTTGTGGTACGTAATTTACGTTGTTTTGGCTTAGTTTAAAAAGAAAAAAAGAAAATTACACTCTACATATTTACAAGAAGCCAAATGAAATTATTTGAACGTAATTAACTTTCCCCTCACTTTAATGAACAACTTAATAAAAACAATTTTTTTTCTTTAATTATATATACAATCAAAGCTTGTCAATTCCTTTTCATACTTTGGTAGTTAAATATTTGTTATCAGAAGCTTTCAAATTTTACACCATTTATATTGTGTTTATCAATAAGAAATTATTTCTTGTTCTTTTTATAAGGTGGCAAAATTTCTTCATAGATATGACAGGGGAGTTGAGTCACTTAACATAATAAAAACTACTGTAATATTCAATGATCTATATGTTTGTACTTTAGAACTGATAACAAAAATTTCCTTTAAACTAGATTGTCAGAAAATGTTGTAAATAATTTTTTTAAATATCAAACTCGCTAATTTTTTAGGTTTGACAAAACTGTCTCAAAGGGAAAAAAAGTGCGTGCTTATTTCTTTTTTCAAAACACTCGTGTGATTGTAAACCACCTAGGGTTATCACTTGCATTCCTAAATACTATCAACTATGTGAAATACCACCTTGTAGCACTAATGAGACTCCGAATATTAATGCTAAGTCCACTGAGTTTGCCAGTATTTCTTATGAGCCTGTTTAAACTTAAGAAACACGAGCCGTATGAGGCTAGCCCCATATTTCGCTCCATGCTTGGATTGATGTAGATACGCAAATCCTTAGCAGAACGGATAGCATGATCCATAGCAGCCTTCAAACTTTTACTAACACAGGGTAAGAATTGTCTTGAGGACAGTTTAAATGGCAACCTGTCAAATGGAAGTCTCTATCTGTGGGTATTCCTCCACTGTTTACTCCCTCATCACTAACAGGTTTTACATAATCATCATCATCATTATCATCATCATCATTATCATCATCATCATCTCTATGAGACTTGTGAGTTAGTGAGTTTAAATCATCTTCACTGAGTGAGTTAATATCATCATCATCATCTCTAACTAAGTTTACATCATCATCCCTGTGTGATTTTGCATCATCATCCCTAAGCCAGTTTACATCATCATCCCTGAATGAGTTTACATAATCATCGCTGAGTGAACTTACACTATCTTCCCTGAGTGAGTTTACGTCATCATCTATGAGTAAAATTACATCACCATCGTCGTCATCATCATCATTCATGAGTGAGTTTACATCATCACATGAAGCTGTGTTTGCTTCATCCACGTTGCCTTCATGTACATTGCCTTCATCTTGACAAATGTCATCATACAAATATATCTGAGCACTGTTTTGTATGATAGAAACAACTTGGTTTCTATCATTTTTAAGTGAAACAAAATGTTCCCCACTTTCTTCTGCTAAATGGCCTAAAATTATGTAAGGAATGTATTGTATTTGCACATAAAAAAATATCTGAAATCGCCTGTAGAATTATTTGGTCACCATGCGTTCTATCCAGATCCATTCGGGTAAGGTAACTTTGTGGCGATTCTGCTATAAAAAAAGACCAGTTAGATGTTTGCCTTTGAAGGAATCGAAGAACTTCAGTTCGAAGAGTTTTTTATGAGACCTATATCCCCATCGTCTCTAATTGACCTGTGACAGCGGAAAATTGGCAATTACCATCACATTAATAATAATAATAACAATTATAGCAGAATCGCCATGGTCAATTTCTAAGTGTTCCAATCGGTCTTGTTGGTCACACCCTAGTAGCCGTACCAGGTTTTTTCTGCACTTTGAGGTCCAGAGAATTTTACTTCAGAAATTGGTTTAGGGGGGTCCAAGAATAATTTTTGGCTTGGTAACACATTTTCAAAATGTGGCGAAAGGTCAAAAGGTCAGGGTCAAAGGTCATAGCTATAGATTCGTCATATCTCCGCAACCACTGGTGGTAGAAAACGACCGGAAATGCTGTTTCTAACCTTTGACACGTTTCAAGGTCATAACAATAGGGTCATTATATCTCCGCAACCACTGGTGGTAAAGAGTTAATTGTGGTGTCAATATGTTTGGATCATTAATGTTTCTATTTGGTCTAATAGAAAAGTTTGCTAAAAATGACCGGAAATAATCCCTGAGTAGGTAAGTTAGTTGTAGCACATAACATTGATTTGCATTGGAAATTTTAAAATTTAGTGGCAAATGCGTTTCTATTCCATTGTACCATTCTCTGGCTGATAAGTAATGCCTTGCTTGAATGGCTATCGGCAGAGGGGGTGTAAAGTATTATATTAAATAGCTGTTCAAACAGACATGGTAAGTCTAGTTATTATTATTATTATTATTATTATTATTATTATTATTATTATTATTATTATTATTATTGTTATTATTCGTGTTATGATTATTTATGACAAGGTGTTGCAAATTTGTAACACTAAGGGCAGTTTCATAGCTTTTATAATCTTTACCATAGATAATTATGAGTACTCTCTTTTGTGTTGTTTATTATTATTAAGGCCAGTATTCTATACTGGAACAGTATATTCTAAGAGTGGTCTAATGTATACTGTAATTTGATCAGCTACGTTAAGTTGGAACTTCTTAAGAATTTTCAACATGTCAATTTTATTATTTACCCTTTTCAAAATGTTTGAAATAGGGTCATTCCACCTTAGTGTGAATGTCTTCTAGGGTCTTATTATCTATTTGAGGAAAAGATGAAATTGGGAAAGATTTTATGAAATTAATAATAAATAATAAGTTACATTTATATAGCGCATATTGCACAGTGTCTCTATGCGCTTTACATAAAATTATAGAAATTATAGAAAAGATGTTGAATTTACAATATAATAGGGTGTGGTGGCAAAACAACGCTAGGTCTGAAAGGGTCAACTATCCGCCTCTGTCCTAGCGCAGTCCCGGTCCCCTACCTAGGTGGCGCGAACAAAGGAGCAAGTTTCACATTTGCACTGCCACATACGACCGGGTGCTCAGAGTCTGCGACCAAGATAGCGGCCCCAAGAGACAAAGCAGGCCACTCCGTTGTGAAGGAACACGATATAAATTATTAAACAGTTAATTGTTGAAATAAATGGGTTTTAAGTAGTGACTTAAATGTGTCCACTGATTTTGATTCTTTTATAAATAATGGTATGTTGTTCCAATTAAGGGGAGATGATGAGGAAAAAGCACTGCTGCCATAAGTGATTTTAGATGTTTTAGGAACATGCAGGAGGTTTTTAGATGCAGATCTTAGTAAGCGATGTGAACGATGCTCTTCAGTGAGTTCTCGGATGTACGTAGGTGAATAATATAGTTTACTATTGCAAGTGACCATCAGTATTTTAAATATTATTCTTTGCTTTACTGGTAACCAGTGAAGTGAATGAAGAATTGGTGTGATGTGTTCATTTTGCTTAGTTCGAGTAGCTAATCTTGCCGCTGCATTTTGTACTCGCTGCAGCTTGTCAATCTCTGATTTTGGCAGACCGTTCAGGAGACTGTTGCAGTAGTCTAAAGGCATGAATAAGTTTTATTGTTGTTTCTTTATCCAGGTAATTTATAATAGAACCAATTTTGCGGATGGCTCTAAAAGAGGACTGGTAAATGGAAGTTACATGCGATTTCATAATGTACATTGCATTACATATATCTACAATAAGTTTCATATTATTGTGGGATGACCATTTACTAAGTTGACTTAGGCTAGTTTGTATATTAGTGGGTGCATCAATTCCGTGATTATCAATTAACGTCATATCGTCTACATACTTTACATATTTGGTTGAAATTGGAATTTTAAAATAGTGAGGATCATTGATGGCACCATTTATACTGCGGTGATTCGGAAGAACGCAGTATAAGCCAAAAGATATTGAGCAAATTAAAACAAAAGGTATAATGAAAAATAACAGGTTAAAGTGAATTTTCACAAAGATTTTAGGGTTTTAAATTCCGTTTGAAAAAGAAAACAAGTTTTTTAAGGTTTTTTTATTTTAAATATTATTTACCAATATTATTGCATTCACTCTAATAAAAGATTTACAAAAAGTTTCTGAAATCTTATTAAGTAAATTTGTATTTCCCCTAAAATATGGTATAGTACACTGAATGTAAATAAATACTATCAGTAACCACTACAGAAGAACAGAAAACATCATTGTTGGTATGTTTTTACATTATGAGTAATTAGTTTATTTAAATTCACTATGAAGAATACTCGCCTTTCACTCTTATAAACAAAAAATAAATACCCAATTTCTAAACACACATCTTCAGGCCCATATAAGTTTGCACTCATTTAAATATTTTAAATGTAAATTTAGCATTGATAATATATCTAAATTCCAAGCATTGACTTTAAAAGTCTTAAGTAAAGCCTAATTAGGTTTGACATGTATGAGTTTTATGTTGTTTGTTGAATGGTGTTAGTTATAATAATAGTTAATAATATTACAGACTAAAATTTATATTCTGACCACAACTTGGTCATGGTCATAGTGCAACTTATTCTCTGAACTGAAAATGCATTCATTTTTTTTTAATTAACTGTACTCTGACCAAAAAAAAAACCTTAGTATTATGCCCTCCCACCAGCTAGCAGGGGTGGCGCCAGCGGGGGGCCGGAGCCCCCCCCCCCCTTGTCGGGAGAGCTGCCCCCCCACTACTGTCTGGGAGAAAAATCACAATTCGTCGGGGGAAAAAAGTATTACATGTATTTTCTACATATTAGAAGACACTAAACTAATTAAAAAAGCCTCTAAAACCCCCAAATTGTTTGAATTTTCTGGGGCTTCGCCCTCTGGACCACTTTCGAAACCTTTTAATCGAAGGTCGACGACGCCCACTTTGCTTTCGTCGGGGAAATCTGACCTCTCGTCGGAGGCATCGGACCCCCGTCGGGGACCTCGGCTTCTTTTCATAATTGTTAATTACATCATTGCTGAGTTTGTTAAAATCAACACAACACTCTAAAACTTTTAGATAAAAAGATGGTATACTTTGAAAGATCGTGCAGTTTTTCATGTTAAGGCATGACTTACTAAAAATTATATTTTCATTCCCAAGTTTTCCTCAATTAAATGTAGACCTCCCATACTTGGACTGTGGGAGTTTTTTTTTCTCTTTGTGGGGTAACCACCACCAACTTTATTCATTTCCATACAATCAAGACAGTTTCTCCATTTTTCTGGGTTTTCATTTTTATGTTCTTACACACTTTTTTTAAAAGCTTACATTCTTTTTGTTAAAGCTTATCTTTGGATAATAACGCGCTCATTTCTATAAAATAGTTGAATACAATAAAAGTATGAAATAACATTTTATATAAAAATTATAAAAATTATATAAATAAATGCTTTTTGCATATCACTCATTGACTATCACTGCGTTATATCGGAACAAGATATAATAATGTCAGTATCTTTGTTTTTGTTTTCTTTATTTTTTGGGGGTTTTTTTTGTTTTACAATAAAATTATTTATACCGGTATGCGTATATTGACAATGACACCAATGTTGAAATACAGTACAACTGTAAACTTAGTAATTATAACAAACCTAAATGCATCCATATATTTTACAACTCACTTAAATACAACCCATGGATTTGTACAAGTAGGCTTTTTAAATTCAGTTAATACTTTTATTTTATAAATCGAATAAGTAGCAATTGTATATAATTTGTTTTTAATGTCACACTCACATCCCAACAGGAGCTCCTTAAAAGAACTTTACTATTATCAATATTTTAATATATTTTGTCAATTTTTCCACAGCATATTGTTACGTGGACATTCAAAAACATATGTTTCTCATCTTCTGTGGCATAACAATTATTACATTTGCATGTACTTTTAAGATTCCATCTATATAATCTAGCATTGGTAGGGACAATTCGATTCAATAACTTATAATTTAATTGTGCATATTTTTTTATTTTTTTCATTTTTGACTTGTGTCTCCAAACTTTGGTCCATTGTATTTTATCATCGAATACACCCTCCCATTTAAGTATGCTCTGAGGTGGACTAAATATTTTATTGACAAAATTTAAATAAATAGTTTTCGTATTCATCCTTGCTATTTTGTCGATTTCAGTACACGTGCTCGTTACCTTTATTGTATTGCTTTATTGTGTTTATCCATACTTTTGGGATTGCTTTAAGTGTAGTATATTCACTGAGCCAGTTTCTTTTTAAATTTAGTTTTTTCTTTGATTTCAGTTGGTTTAAATAATCGATTAAAACTTACTATGTTTTTGACTTTATTTAACCCCGATGAAATCCAATTTGTAAAAGATAGAGCTTTGTTACTTAATATTCTTATTCCTCCATAAAGTTTGCTCTAGGATTTGTTCATAATTGTTAATTACATCATTGCTGAGTTTGTTAAAATCAACACAACATTCTAAAACTTTTAGATAAAAAGATGGTATACTTTGAAAGATCGTGCAGTTTTTCATGTTAAGGCATGACTTACTAAAAATTATATTTTCATTCCCAAGTTTATTAATGTAATGTAAAGGTAAAAGTTTCCACCTTACATGTTTTCTCGAGAGAAGTTTTCTCGCCCATGCGATTTGAAGGGCCTTGACTTGTAGCGAAAAGTCTGGCATAATAATACCTCCTTCAAGTGGTTTACCCATTAATGTTTTTCTTTTTAATTTTTCATTTTTTCCATTCCATACAAATATGTGTGCCAATTTATTAACTTTTAAAATAACATGTTCTGGTGCATCTATAATTGAGGCATTAAAAGTAGCTTAGACAATGCCAGACTTTTTAATGCAAACACTTTTCAAAAATACGTAAGGTCTCTGCTTTTCCAAGTATTCAGTAGTTTATCATTTTAGAATCCCAGTTTAACTCTTTACACAGTTTGCTGTCGTATCCAATATAAATACCTAATATCTTAATTGGTTTATTTACCCAATTTAAACAACCAGGCTTTTAGGTTTTATTTCTATTTTTACCTATCCACATAGCATTAGTTTTATGTTCATTAAGACTCATGCCGAACACTTTACAAAATTCCTAAACAATATTCACACCTATATCTATTGTTACTTCCAGCAAACAACACCGTGTCATCAGCAAACTGAGCAATACGCACCTCTTCAATGACGGTATTATTCCGGTTTGGTACTGGTATTCCCTTGTAATGGATGTCGTTTCTTATATTACAAGCCATTACTTCAGTAGTGGGGATAAATAATAGTGCAGACAGCGGACAACCTTGTCTTATTCCACTTTTCATCTTAAAGCTCTTTGATATCCATCCATTATTAACAATAATGCACTCGGTGTTATTATACAGTGTTTTCACCCATTTACAAAATGACTCTCCAAAATTCAATTTTCTTAATAAACTTAACATTCTCTACTCACTGAGTCAAACGCTTTTCTGAAGTCAAAGGACAACATGGCACCTTTTATTTCCTTCTCTTCAGTATAATAAAGAATATCATTGATTAGACGAATATTTTCACCAGAGAATCGACCTTTAATATAACCTTTTTGGTCATCGTTTACAAGGAGTGAAATTACTTTCTGGAGTCTTGAACATAGCATGTGCGTTAAAATGTTGTAGTGTGTATTGAGTAGGGTGATAGACCTCCAATTTTCTAGCAATTGTTTGTCACATTTTTTTATATAGTAGATTAATTACACCACGTTTTTGCGTGTTGCTCATTTCGTTTTTAAATTAACTATAATTTATTGCGCTAAAAACACATTGTTTAATGTCTTCCCAAAAATATTTATAGAACTCTGCTGTCAAACCATCACACCCTGTGGCTTTATTTAATTTCATTTTTTGTATTGCTGTATCACACTATTGTAAAGAAATAGTACCCTCACAAAACATTTTTTCTTCTTCTGTTAGACAAGGTATATCTGTTTTGTTTAGATAGGTATTTATATCTTCATAAAGGTGTTCATAAAAGCTAACCTCTTCTTGAATGATTTCTTTTGAGTTTGTTATTACTTCACCATTTAATTTTTGTAAACTATAAATAACTTTTTTATTTCCATTATTTTTTTTCCAAGCTAAGATAATATTTGGTGCTGCGTTCACCTTCTTCGATCCACTATACGTGAACGTACGTTGGCACCTTTTGTTTCCCTATCGTAAAATTTGTTCTAATTATTTCAGTTTCTGTTTCTATATTCTCTTTAGAATCGCTAATTATTAAGGCATCGTTTAATATTTGTATTCCGTTTTGTAAGTTTTCTTTTTGTTTTCTTTTTTCTTTATTTATTTTTTTACCCTACACAATTGACATGTCTTTAATTTTGACTTTAATTAGCTCCCATAATAACTTCAGGATAAGATTGTATTCATTTTTTTGTGTTTGTATAATCATCTTCCGAATAGCGTTTTGATATTCAATATGTTTTAACAAATCATTGTTTAATTTCCAATAACTTGGACCTTTTTTTAATTCAATGAAATAAATTTTAATGGAAATTGCCTAATGATCCGTTAGTATCGCATGTCTTATGTCACATGATTTGATTCTATCGTGATCTAAAATACTTTTTAAAATAATCCAGTAGTCGAGCCTCCTATAGATTTCGTTACATTTTCTCCGCCATGTAAATTGTATTTTATTTGGATTTTTGTATCTCCATGCACCCTTCAAGTTTAGTATTTTCATGAAATGCGTTATTGTGTACACTCATGTGTCTTTTCTGCTGGAGCTATTTTTTCTGATCTATCTTTTGGTCTAAGATACAGTTAAAATTACAGCCTACGATAATTTTATCACTATCTAAATCAATGTATTTCATTATCGTTTTGAACACGTTATATTTTCATTGCGGATTTTTAGGGCTCAGTACGGACTCCAAAAGTATGCATTTTCTTTTAGTTTTATAGCGTATGCGGATTTTATAAGTCCGCAATGACGATATAGCGTGTTTTTGTTTAACTCCCTAAAAAACACACTTCTTATTTTGTAATTGCTCGGCGCATAAACATTAACGAACGTTAATGGTTTACCATTTAATTTTACTTTTAGAATTGCAAACCTTCCATTTTTATCAATGCATTCAATGATGTCATGAAAGACACTCTCATCTTTAAATAGAATTGATATACCTGCAATGTTTGATGTTCTGAAACTGTGAATGCTAGTACCTTTCCATAACTTATTAAATCTATTTATAACGTCAGGCGTAAAGTGCGTTTCTTGCAATAGTACTACATTAGCTTTCTGGTCTTTACACCAATTTATTATCTTACTTTGCTTATCATTATTTCTTAAGCCTCTAACATTTAATGAAACACAATGTAATATAGACATTAAATAAGGGAATAATATCACAGTAATCTGAGTATAGTATTAATTACAAACAAATGCCGTATAAAATGTTACGCCCGATAGACTTAGGTTGACTTGCTTCGCACTCTCTTTCTTTTCTTTTTACGTTTACGTTCGGGGCTTTTCGGGCTAACTATTACATCACATTCTATAACCATTCCGCTCTCATTTTCTGTAGCCTGTTCTTTGTGATGTACTGTGACATCTGGGCATTGGAGTATGGAACGCCATCGCTGCCTTCGGTAACAGCTTACCATTCGGCCTTTTTACCATTACATTCGGCTTTTTTACCATTAAGCGCATTTACATTCGGCCCTTTTACCATTACGTTCGGCTCTTTTACCATTCGGCGCATTTTCATTCGGCCCTTTTACCATTACGTTTGGCTCTTTTACCATTCGGCGCATTTTCATTCGGCCCTTTTACCATTACGTTTGGCTCTTTTACCATTCGGTGCATTTTCATTCGGCCCTTTTACTATTCGGCGCATTTACATTCGGCCCTTTTACCATTCGGTGCATTTACATACGGCCCTTTTACCATTCGGCGTATCTACATTCGGCGCAATTACAAATAAAATATAACCTTTGACATCGGGTCAAATAAAAAAATTCAACGGCTGTGGGATTGAGCCTATATTTACATTGGCCTTTCTTGAAACGATGGCGGTGCTGTCAACTGGAGGCAAAATACTTCGCGGTATAGGAGAAATGCATGTAAAACAGAGATACGGGTTACTTTTTTTTGTTGTGTCAAAAATACGAAAGCTACATAAATAAAATTCATATATGTCATACTTATATATATTGGGAATGGATAAAAAAAAAAATTAAAAATCTAGGAAATTACAGTTTTTCTATTTTTATTTATTTTTTAAAAATCATTTGGGGAAATCGTCGCACCAACCACAATAGCTGAGTTGCACAGCGCTGAGGGTATCAACATTTGATGATTAACTTAAAGATTCGACTACCAGGCATCTGCGTTTGCATCTCTCGAATCTATCGTCTTTCTCTTGTGCATGTGTTCTTTTTGTTTTATACACAAATAATATGCTTGGCACATAATCCAGATTTGTGGGGTCGCCCGATTTTTTGCCTGTTAAAACAATATTTAACTTATGTCACAGCCTAAAAATGATTTGAAGCAAAATGCAATATAACGGGAATGGGCCTTGGGTCTGTTTTTACCTACAAGAGATGAAGTGCTCGCTACATATTCTTGCTTTTCTGAAGAAGATTATTTTTTCTACTTATTGCAGCGATCCATAATTTTCTTCGTTTTGATTTTCTTTAATAATAATAATAATAATAATAATAATAATAATAATAATAATAATAATAATAATAATAATAATAAAGATTTATAAAGTCGCATAAATCTTTTAGGTGGAATTCTATAAAAAAATAAATTGTTTCCTTTATTTTGTCGATTTGAACAGCCAATGGCGCAACAAGATGAAGGCATGGCTGACAATTCTGCTTAAATGTATTGTGGAACAATATCAGTTCTTTCCTAAAAGATTGCTCGTATCTCCAGGTCATTGAACTGTACTTGCTATTCTTTAGCTACAAGAGTTTTACAATATTTGACAACATGGATGAAATTATCCACATTTATTTGGAAATTATCCTATCAGGACCAAAATGAATTGTGGCCTTATCTAACCATATATTAAATTTATGTACATTCATTATAATATCATAGATATTAAAATGTAAACAATTTATTAAAAATGTGTGCGTGGCATTTTGTCAGGAATAAAATTGAATTGAAGTAGAAGAATATAATTGATTTTGTTTCTGTTTAAAGTGTATTCATATAACACATGGGGCGGGTCCAGAGATGGTGGGGCCAATGAGACAATACACTAGGGATCCAGCGGAATTTAATCCGCGAAATGTTTGTTTTCAGACGCCTAAAAATAACAGAGGCATTTCCGTGCGATCAATTATTTATTTTTCCTAATTTATTTTTATTTTTGCTTTCCGAAAGAGGTGTGGAGGAGGGATAGGGGTTCGAGCGGCCCGGCTCCCCTTTAATTGCACATAGTATGAGGTAAGTGCTGTACTGTTTAAGTTGAACTGACATAGCATTCGAATTTTCTATTTAAATAACCCTCAGCGCTGTGCAACTCGGCTATTGTGTGGTTGGTGCGACGATTTTCCCAAATGATTTTAAAAATTGAATAAAAATAGAAAAACTGTAATTTCCTAGATTTTATTTTCGATTTCTAATATATATAACTAGGCCTATGACATAAGTGAATTTTATTTATGTAGCTTTCGTATTTTTGACACACAAAAAAGGTAACCGTATCTCTGTTTTACATGCATTTATCCTATACCGTGAAGTCTTTTGCTTCCAGTTGGCAGCGCCGCCAACCAGGAAATACATTGCAAGGGGTCTATAGGCTCATTCCCACAGCCGTTGAAATTTTTATTTGGCCTGATTTCAAAGGTTATATTTTATTTTTGATTGTGCCGAATGTAAATACGTCTAATGTAAATGCGCCGAATGGTAAAAGGGCCGAATGTAAATGCGCCGAATGGTAAAAGGGCCGAATGGAAATGCGCCGAATGGTACAAGAGCCAAACATAATGGTAAAAGGGCCGAATGAAAATGCACCTAATGGTAAAAGAGCCGAACGTAATGCTAAAAGAGCCGAATGAAAATGCGCCGAATGGTAAAAGAGCCGAACGTAATGGTAAAAGGTCCGAATGTAAATGCGCCGAATGGTAAAAGAGCCGAACGTAATGGTGAAAGGGCCGAATGTAAATGCACCGAATTGTAAGCTGTTACCGAGGGCAGCGATGACGTTCCCTATTGGAGAGCTGGCTTTATAAATGTGGTGATTCTTGTTTGCGTGTTCTGTTGTCATGTTTTGTGTTTTTGATGCTTTGGACGGTATTTTTGTCTGTTATGTCATCATCCCCATCGAAGCTCTCTTTGCAGGAGTTTACATCTTCGATGTTATCATCTTCAGTAGAACATTCGTTATCTCTTGACTCACTCCATTTTAATTTTTCTTTGTCTTGATTTTTCTTTTCAACCATGTTTTTCCACATCTTTTGAATATATTTCTCGCCAGATGTTTGCCAAAACAACGTAGTACTGATATTCTCTTTGTCTTCTTCAGTGAAGGCATTTTGTACCTTGTCTGATACGTTAGACCTGTCAACGGCGGCTAAAAAGGGTCATTATTTTTTGTATGATTTAGGTCTTCCGTGCAGGATCTTGCAATATGCCCTTTCTTTCCGCATCTATGGAATTCAAATGGGATGTTTTTTGGGCATGTATTGGCTTTGTGCCCGCTTCATTGCACCGAAAGCATTTCTGTGCATCAAATTGATCTTTATGAAAGAGTCCAACTCTGAAGCCGTTGATCATCCTTAGTCTTGGTAGACTACATTTGAACGATTCAACAATCACTGCCCTATCTCCGTTAACAAATCTGGATAGCTTTTTTATGCGAAACTTTACATATAGAATGTTACCAATTATTTTGCAACCAAAATGTTTTAAGCAGTTTGTAATCTCATCGTTGTGCACCAAGATAGGTAAATCCTTCACCAGTACACGCACACCATTATTCGAAGCGAGATATGGGTTCGTGTCATGTAAAGTCACGTTTTTTCCATTTAGGTTAAGACCGGCATTCAGGATATTCACTCTGTCTCCATGGTTACTGATGTAAATCCTCCATAAATCCCTACCAGATTGTCCCCATTAACTATTTCACTCAAAGCAAAATATATGATTTCTTCACTTAAATAATCATCTCCTGGCTCTCGCACGTCACTGTCTTTGAAGAATATAAGCTTTACGCTTGGAATACTTTCGTCCTTTTGTTTGAGTGTTTTGTCATCGCTTTGACCGTTTCCAGGTTGACTGTTGATATTTGTTACGTCATCAGAGTGGGTAGGCCTATTACGTTGTTCAATAAGTGGGTGCTTAGCCTTATTGTCACCACCGTACGTACCAGCTTCTTTAAAATGTTCATAGACCTAGTTGATCTTTGAATTTAAAACAGTACCATGTATATATTGAGAATCCAAATTAGGAGCTATAATTTACTATACCGTAGCTAAGTCAAATCATAGCACTTCCAATTGACTGTGGGAGTTTGTGTGGTAGATGGTAGGAAAGATGGAAGAGTTTCTGGATTCAGTAGAGAAGTGTAATCTAGTTATGCTACTGAAGTGAACGTTTATAGCATTAGCGAGGTCTTCATTGCAAGTTGAGGTCCATGGCTAAATGAAAAAAAAGGATTAGCCTTTATTTAGTGATCAATCTCTTAGGTTTTCACACCTACACATAAACAATCCTTGACTGATGCACATTTATTTTATAATGTTATGCCATAAATTATATAGTGGGCTACGAATAATGTTTTATTTCATGATTTTGAACATTTTCACGCTTTTCCCGTTAAAATTGGCCAAGTACTTACGAAGATATGATATTAATCATTGTTTTTGGTAAGGTTTTGGTCAGCTATTCAATATAATACCATACACCCCTCTGCTGATAACCATTCAAGCAAGGCCTGACTTATCAGCTAGACAGAGAAACGTGGTACGAAATGAATAGAAAAGCGTTCATGAAGTGGTACGGTGTTTTGAGGCGATAGGTCTAAGCCTAGGTATTTTGACACAGTTTTGAAGAAGATGGTAATTGTTTAATTAAGGAAAGTGTTCGTTCTGATTGACACTTTTTAACCAGAATAGCAATGAGTCAAAACAGCAATGAACCAAATAATAATAATAATAATAATAATAATAATAATAATAATAATAATAATAATAATAATAATAATAATATTGGGCGAAACACAATATAAAAGCAGTAGACATTTAAATAATTTAAAATTAAAATAGTGACAAAATTATTATATAATGACAATAATTAAAAATAATAATAATGAAACAGTACAGTAGTAGTAATAATAATAATAAGAAAAAATAGGCCTTATAACAATATCACAAAATACAAATTAAATAATAAAAATAAACACAATAATATCAGTGAACGTTCAAAAAAATAAAACTTTAAATTACAGACAAAAAAAAAATACACCCGATATGTCATAAAAGTTTATTGCCGTTTTGAACTGACCCTCCTTAAAGTACTGATCGACTTTGAGGGCTGCAGAGTGATGATCATTTGGTTCATTGATGAAGAATGTCGATGAATTTCTTGAAAAGAAATTTCCAGGGTGTGTTTTGAAAACAATTTGGGAACATTTGAACTATTTGAAATGCTAGAGCGTTTAGAGGTATTCTAACCAATGATGAGACTTTCAGCAGGTTTATGCTTTGAACAAATGCCTGTGTTATGTAGTAGCGGCCTAGCAGCAATGCCTGGATAAGGTGATCCGTGGGTATAAATAATATTATAAATAGTACTAGGCCTAGGTAATAGGCTTAGCCTAGTTAGCTCTAGTAGTAGTAGGTCTAGGCATAGGAG
>NW_022719437.1:35358-36912 GCF_011630105.1 Anneissia japonica
AGACATCTTGAAGTGATGACAAACATTGCGAATCAGCGGTGCGTAACCAACAGAAATAAGATAAGCTTTTGGGCTGATTTTCTGACATCATGTTATTTAAAATATTATAACTCCATAACGGGGCGTCGTATCCAACATGTTTTTCCAGCAAAATGTTCTTAAAAGACTAGTCTACACCACTATATAATTAAAAAAAAAAATTGAAAAATGTTTGTGACCTTTGAAATAAAGATGGAAAAGCCTGTCTAAGTAGTGTCTTAAAATAGGCCTATGCATTACAGTGCAATAGCATAGTACAGTACTTTCGTGTTACTGTTCCAGGTACCGATAATATTTAGATTTCTCTTATTATAAAGTACAAGTTATGTTTTATAAAGAAGTATAGTATAGTAAATCATGTTTTTAACACAGGATATTCTCATATGCTAACTAAAACAATGCTTAGTCCAGAGTATTACTAGTACTACTGCAAATTAAATTTTTGTATAGACTAAATTTATGTTTATTGTTTTTTATGCAAGTTAGGATTGTTATTATGTTATTGTCAGTTTCTTTTTATGTACCTATCATGCTCACTTGTGGTTTTTTTTTTCCTATTTGCAGTAGATTTAAATTTATGAAAGGGAAAATGAAAGGATGAATTCAACTGTGCGTGAACTCTTGTGTTTTCCCCAGCACTGACAGATACCCCAAACTCGCCAAAATAACATTAGTATTTGTTAAATGTGTATTTGATGACATTTCGTGTATGTTGGACTAAAAACATTTTTTGTTCACAGTAATCATTGAACATATAGCTTGCTATCAGTCAATCATGTCTTAAATGTATAGTTCTGGGAATCGTTAACAAACAATTATTTAACATTAATTTGTAGTTAATTCCAGTAAACAATGTAATCACAAATTGCTGGTACCTCATCAATTATTTTTTATTTATGTCATTGTGAATAGCCCCTAGAAAAAAATGTCTGGAAAAAATGTGAACCTTTGAAAATTTTTTGGGGTCGTAGGACCTTCCCGACCCCCCTTGCATACACTCATGACATGAAAATATTGCAAGAAGTGATTTAATCAGTCAATTTAATGGGTGCTACAAACCACCACTACAGTATTTAGTTTTTCTAACACATTATATGCTATATATTGGGTAATTCCATGGTAACTGACATTACATTTCATCCTTCATTATATTCACATAGTTACCCACTTTATATTAAAAACGTAGAAAAATGTTACAATTGATGGTGCTAACCACAAAAACCAATAATTAAAAAAAATATCAAAAAAAAAATATGTTGAAGAAACATACAAAACATGACTTGTATGCCATGAAATACTGTATTAGTATACTAGAAGTACAGTTAATTATTACAAATTTGTTAAATTGTTTGTAAAATAGTATTGACACTGGTGAATGATGTTATTTTTTGTAGTTGAATTAACCATAATGATTATGCTATTTTGTGTTTGTCACAATACATTGAATTAATTCAGGTTAAATAATAACCTCCTAATTAGATGTAGACATAAAAATTATATTTAGTGTGTGTGTAC
>NW_022719437.1:37146-47744 GCF_011630105.1 Anneissia japonica
AATAATCTTCTAATTAGCTGTATACACATAAAAAATGTTTTTTAGTGATTGTAATTTAATCTGCCAAGTACAGGTACTTAATGTTACCATGATGTTACAAACAACCCAATACAATAATATTGTAATTATGTGTATACAATTTAATTATTTAATAGTGCAGCAAGAATGCCTTTTTAGCTGTATATACCTAAAAAAAATGTTTTTTAGTGATTGTAATTTAATCAGCCAAATAATGTAAAGGCACTTGGCTTTAAAGTTAAAAAATAATATCACAATGATTTTTTTAATAGTGTCCTAATTAGCTGTATATACACACAAAATGTTTTTAGTGATTGTAATTTCATAAGCCAATAGGCTTATGAAAATTATCATATAAATTATGAAATCCTAATGAAATTTTAACAATCTCCTAATTACTGTAGCTGTATATACATAAAAAAATGCTTTTTAGTGCTTTAATTTAATCAGCCAAGTATAGGTACACTTGGCTTCAAGTTAAATAATAATCTCATAATGAATTTTTCATAATGTCCTAATTATCTGTATATACATAAAAAATGTTTTTTAGTGATTGTAATTTAATCAGCAAAATACTGTATAGGCACTTGGCTTTAAAGTTAAATAATAATATCACAATGATTTTTTAATAATGTCCTAATTAGCTGTATATACATAAGATATTTTTAGTGATTGTAATTTCATAGGCCAAATATTGGCATTTGGCTTTAATGTTAAATAATGATATCCTAATGAAATTTCAATAATCTTCTAATTAGCTGTATACACATAAAAAATGTTTTTTAGTGATTGTAATTTAATCTGCCAAGTACAGATACTTAATAAATAATTAAAGTTAAATAATAATATCACAATGATTTTTTAATAATGTCCTAATTAGCTGTATATACATAAGATATTTTTAGTGATTGTAATTTCATAGGCCAAATATTGGCATTTGGCTTTAAAGTTAAATAATGATATCCTAATGAAATTTTAATAATCTTCTAATTAGCTGTATACACATAAAAAATGTTTTTTAGTGATTGTAATTTAATCTGCCAAGTACAGGTACTTAATGCTTCAAACAACCCAGTGCAATAATATTGTAATTATGTGTATACAATTTAATTATTTAATAGTGCAGCAAGAATGCCTTATTTTTATTTTTTTTTTTACATTAGAGTATGTTGGTTTCCAGCATATCATATGTATTCATTCCAACATTTTTATTCATGATTGCCAATGTGTTGTATATTTTAGTAATCAGTTACAGTATATGTAAATAGTTTATTGTGTAAATCATATTTAAATAATAATAGAAATTTAGAACCTGAAACTTGTTGCTTTGTTTGTACATGGCGTCTCTAAACAATAAGTACTATATTGTGATCACTGTTTGCTATTTTGTGGAACAGTATTTGGTGCTTGAAAATATGCATATGTTTGTGATAATTTTGTCTAAAATTAAGTTGATTCTATATGCCTTTTTCACAATAAAATATGTATACAATTGATCTTTGTAGGAGTTTTGGCCTCAATTTTACCCAAAGCATAATTTAATGATCTTCTGCAAGTTCTGTATCATCACAGAATAAAAGTTTTGATAAACTTACAGGGTCAGCATGCAGTGACTCTGTGGCGTATAGAGCCACTCCTCCATGTAGGTGATCCTGTCTCGGTTTTGAAAACATTGTGTAGCCATCCACTTGTAAGTGATCATTGGCAATATTGTAATTTTTCCATGTTTCGGAAACGCATGCGATTTTTACTTTATATTCAGATAGTATAGCTCAAATTCATCCATTTGATTGCTCAAGGAACGTGTATTGCATAACAATGTTGGAAGGTTTCTGCGGCTATTGTTTTGCTATTATTGTTAGTCTCAGTTATAATTTTTATCAGATTGAAAGTATTTACCCTATTTCTAAGTCTGTTGTGACTTACATTACGAGTCGTTATATCACATCAATCAATCAAAATCTTTAGTTTTTACGAATTATAATGATATACAACATAAAAGCCAATGAGTCATTCCATATGAATCCAACATACTTTTTTGCCCGACCCCCTTCAAATCGCCCAATATTTTGCATGTTGGGGGATAACCCCACAGTGAAATTTTTGGCTCCGCGCCAGCATTTTCTGATGAGTTAGAGCAATTTGAAATTTTCATGAGATTTAGCTAAAAACTTACCTTCTATTCTGACAGACAACTGCTGATATCTCTCTTGAAACTCAACGTATTGGAGAAATTATATAGGTCAAGTCACGTGACCTTGACCTTTGACCCAAAATATCGCAAAAGTATATACCTCGTTTTTTTTTTTGGAAAATTCACACCTCAGTTAGGACACTTAGCCCACATGATGCCCCTAAAGTTTCATTGTGGGCAAATGAAATATATTGACTCTAGACTACATTTTGTTCCTAGGTATTGATAGTTTCACTGAGTTTCCAGGAAATCTGCTGATAGATTCTATGAAACTGGCACCATAGTAAAGTGAAAATCAGGGGCCCCGTGACCATTTTTCTGGGACAAAGGTTTCACTGCTGATTTAGCATCACTAGGGCATAAATGAGAAATTGAGCGAGGGAGAACCCCCAGAAAAAGGGCGGAACATATTTTTTTTGGCGGCCATTTTCAAAATGGCCGCCAAAATTATGATATTGACTCATAACTTTATTTATATCCAATGAAAAAGGGCAAATCTGGTGTCTAACTATATGTTATTATGTTCACTGAGGCCAATGAGACAGGTTTCGAAAACTTAAAATGGCAGTCATATTGAAACTCAAGATGGCCGCCTTAAAAATGGTAAAAAAATTATTTATCAGTATAATTCCACATTTCCTCTATGGAAAATGGTAAATTTGGATCTAATCACATGATTTTGGGCTCTCTGAATACAATAAATATAGGTTCAAAAAGCTAGGATGGTAGTCATTTTTAAATTTAAGATGGCCACCATAAATATCCTAAAAAATCGAATATTTTAGTAGGTTATTCCACTTCTCTAATGAAAAATGCTAAATTTGGTGTTTAAGGATATGTTATTGGGCTCTTTGAGTCCAATATACATGGTTTCATATATCTAGGATGGCAGCTATTTTGGAAATCAAATGGCCGCCATAAAAAACCATCAGAAATTGAATATTTTGGCATGTAACTCCACTTCTATTTGGTGGAAAACGCTAAATTTGGTGTCAAATTATATGGTTTTGTGTCAACTGAGATGGCTGCCATGAAAATTGTCAAAAATCAATATATAGAGAGACACAACATGTGATTAGACACGAAATTGTTGCCATTTTGGCTACGAAAAAATTTAACAATTAACAAAATATTGATTTTCGACAATTTTCGTGGCGGCCATCTTCAATTTTAAAATGGCTGCCATCTTACCTTTTTTCAAATCATGTTTATTGAACTCAGTTGACTCAATAGCATATAATTTGACACCAAATTTAGCATTTATCATCAAATAGAAGTGGAGTTACATACCAGAATATTCATTTTTAAAGGTTTTTATCGCGGCACTCTTGAAATTCAAAATGGCTGTTATTCTAGATTTATGAAACCATGCATATCTTTAAACACCAAATTTAGCAGTATTGGTTCAAAGAGAAGTGGAATTACCTACTAAAATATTCGATATTTCAGGATATTTATGGCGGCCATCTTGATTTAAAAAATGACTACCATCCTAGCTTTTTGAAAGTATGTGTATTGTATTCAGAGAGCCCAAAATCATATGATTAGATCCAAATTTACCATTTGCTTTAGAGAATATGTGGAATTATGCTAAAATATTATTTTTTTGACCATTTTTAAGGCTGCCATCTTGAGTTTCAATATGACTGCCATTTTAAGTTTTCGAAACCTGTCTCATTGGCCTCAGTGAACATAATAACATATAGTTAGACACCAGATTTGCCCTTTTTCATTGGATATAAATAAAGTTATGAGTCAATATCATAATTTTGGCGGCCATTTTGAAAATGGCCGCCAAAAAAAAATATGTTCCGCCCTTTTTCTGGGGGTTCTCCCTCGCTCAATTTCTCATTTATGCCCTAGTGATGCTAAATGGTTTTGGATTGCTCGTTGTTTTTGTTCCAGCTCTGCATCCTCTTATGCTTTCTCTAAAAACTCCAAGTTGCAATTTTTTTCAAAGTATCTAATCACAGATCTAAGATTTGGTGATTATTATTTCCCCATCTTAATAATAATATCTTGATGAATATCGTAACAGAGATGTCATAGTGTATTATGAAAACAGGCGATTTCTCGAAATTATTCCGTTAAAAAATCGAAGAATGTGGGCTCAGCTTGATAGCACACAAAACATCGTGTTGGCAGGTGTAAGTATAGACAATGTATACAATTATGCTTGGCTGGTTTTGAACAGTGGTGCCAGTTAGACTCACTTCAGGTTTGTGAAGAGCTGACTCGGGTAGGTATTGGTGGGGTTCAGTTTCCGCATTGAATACTGATGAGGCCAATGGTTAGGCCTATCAATTATCAGTAGGTAGGATCAACACAAATTAACTAAAAAAATGTCGTAAACTTCACTAAAGAGGTAAAGCATTCAAACACACATAACAAAAGAAATCCACAGTAATATATAAAGGACACCAAAATTGAAAAGTGAAGTGAGCACACCACAATGATCTAGAGGAGCGATTTAGACAGAATGCTGCCTCTGTGCAGGCACGTTGTGTAATGAATCGGACGAATCGTGACACAAGTTTAGGCCGCTTGGCTGCAAATCTAAAGAGGTCCCCTTAATGGATTTCATTCCTGCGTTCGCGGTGTAATTTGTGGAAGTATATATTGTTAATTAAATTTGTTTTCCATATTATATTAAAAGTTTCCAAGTCATTTTTTTTTTTGGAAATGCCAAAAACAGTTTTGGGGCATATTTTAGTAGAAATATCTCTTTTAGTAATCAACCAAATGTAAACATCGTCGTTGTATGGGTAGTCAAATTGCTTGGTAACACACAGGAAAAAAATTAACTAAAAATAATAAGGCTGCATTAAATGAATCTAACTGAAAAAGTGCAATTTATTTATGTACATTTGACATTTTGGGGTCTGGAGTCATTTTTGGATAGTAATATCTACCTATTTAGGTTAACAGACGCACTGATATTTGGTGGATTGGTAGCTGGCTGATTTGTCAACAAACCTGTAAACCTTGAACTTGTGAAGAAAAAACACATCTGTCATAAATAAAGCCCGAATAACTGATATTTTCCTAATAATATTGAGAAACCTGCTTTTTTGACAATTGAGCAGTAGCAATATTCCATAAAGTACCTCACCAACTGGTGTTATGGAATTTAAGATTATAGCTTCAATCCATTTGGAATGAGCATCTACAATAATCAAAAACATCTTGCCCATGTAAGGTCCCATGAAGTCTATGTGTATTCTAGACCATGGTTCCTTGGGATACTCCCACATGCTTAATGGTGCCTCGGTAGGGCTTTTTCTTTTCATTTGATATTTGTTACATATATTATACTCACACAACTTTCTATGTCATTGGCAATACATGGCCACCATGCAAAGTAATTCGTGAGTGACAATCATGCAATTCTTTAATTTATTTAAAGTGGGCTTCCATTTGGTGGTACCACAATACGAGAACCCCACAAAATACAGCCATCGTGTACACTCAATTCATCTTCACGTCTTAAGTAATGCTTAAATGCTTCTTGAGAGTCACGGATTGATCTCAGAGTCCCATTTACCATACAATGTGTAATTTCTAATGTGTGCCAGCAAAGGATCTTTATCGGCCCACATTCTAATGCTATTAGATGTTACTGGGGATTAAGCATTGTTGATGTGATGTGCTCTATTGACATAACTACATCACTCTGGTATGGGAACCAACCCTTGGGTAGTAGGTAAAGATAATCTACTTGAGCTATCAGCTACCTCATTGTGGATACCTGGACGATAATGCATAGTATAATCATAAGCTGAAAGATTGAGAGCCCATCTCTGTATCCTGGCCGAAGCCATGGTTGGGATACTCTTTGTCTCATTATGTAAAGATTGAAGTGGCTTATGATCTAAAGATAACTTAAAATGCAATCCATACAAATATTGGTGGAATTTCTTAACACCAAATACACATGGCAGACCCTCATTCTCAATCATACTATAATTTCGCTCTATTTAGATTTATCCACACCATCAATATAATGTGATAACACAACCGAAATACAATAAGCTAACGCATCGCAGAGTAGTATGATATCTTTTAGAAGAATCGTAATTCACTAATACTTTATTAGAACATAGTAAATTCTTAGCATTGGTTAGTGCCGGTGCACTCTTGATTGCTTCAACTTTCTCCTCAGTTGGACCTACTCCGATAGCATTTACATGTTTACCAAGGTAGACAATCTCTGGTTTTTAGAACGAACAATTCTCCTTCTTATCGCGATAATCTACTCAGAATCTTTTTCATATCGCGATAATCTACTCAGAATCTCTTTCAGGTTAGCAAGATGCTCTTCCTTAGTGCTTCCTGTCAATAATATATCATCGGAGCGAACAATATTATGCTGAATACCCTTCAACAAATTCTCAATCTGCCTTTTGCCACCCTAGGACTGTTGCTACCCGGTATTTTGACACCAGGCCATCTGCCACCCGGCCTTTTGCCACCCTATGCCCGTTGCCACTCGGGCCGTTACCAACCAGCCCGTTGCCACCCGGCCCCTGTTACCACTCGGCCTTTCGCCACTTAGGGTTAAATGCGAATATTTACATTATGCTGGGTTGTTTCTTTACACAGATTTGAATTTATGGATGCATTTTTTTTTAAATTTTGTATTTGAATTGTAAAGTCAGTCCTAACTAATACTAGAGTATAAATTGTTATAATTAAATTTCATGTCGACATGGTTTACAATTTTATACTTTAAAGGCAATACTGTAGTGTTCAATTTAAGTATATTTTTACCGTTAAAACACATTTATGATAATAATAATTATATATATAGTTTAACAACAAGCCTATTTTTGAATATTTAAAAACTGGGGGGGGGAAGGGGCGTAACTGCCCTTTTTTACACCTTTCCCCCCAGTCTGTATCTCATTCACCGTTCCCCAGTTTTTCGTCAGACAACGTTTTTTTTCTGTCTCAGAAAAATCAGTGCTACAACATATCAACAATTTTTTTTCCTCGGGAGTCTGACTTTAAATTGATGGTAAACAGAGCAGCATATTTTGATTTTAGGATATTTACTTAGATAAATGGATTATGCTATTAGATTTGGAATTTTCGAATTACCACACATAAACTATTCAAGAAATATTTCCTATACAAAAACGCCGCAACATCTTAAACTTATCACTGATTTGTATTTTCAAACCTAATAAATTAATGTACGTATACTTGCGAATATCCTATATCATCTTCAATGCATATATATTATGATATGACACATAAACACCAAAATAGTTTGCCTACAGGTAGAATTGGTTTACGACTGGTGTAACAATAGCCACTAAGTTATTTAAATTGTGGTCACAAGATTAAAATAATAAAAAGAAAAACATACTAAACAATACTTTAGAAATGTAGAATGTGTGATATATGATTTGATGTAAGGCCTATGCATACCATATATATTTGGTAAAAAAGAATATAGAAAAAAGAAATTATACAATATATGCTAAAATGTTGTGATGGATGTAGTCTGTAGACATTCGTTTTTCGTGACATATACATTTTATTCCATTATATTTAGTGAAAATAAACGCGTTTTTATCAGCCGCATTTACTAAAGTGGTACGTCCCACTTACCTGTCACATTATATAAATACTCTACTGCACATTTCACCGTACTTTACGAACGTAATTTGAATAATGAATTCTCACATGTGTTGCTTTTGTAGCATGACAAGTCCTCGTCCAATATTTTGTAGACTCGTGTTATTGTAAAATGGTTTTTATGATATTTTAATAGACATAATTAGGAACTCAAAATATGCCATTAATTTTAAGACATTGAAAAGAATGGTACTACGATATATTTCTTCAACAGCAGTGTGCACGCGTCTGGACGGTAAATCAGCACAAACATTTTGTTCTTACTCAATTTAGTAGATAATAATATAATTATTTTTTAGTATTTTATATTCTTTATTTGTATTCGATTAAAAAAAAAATATAGTTTATTATTTTTGTTATTTTGCTGGCTCTGTTGGACAGGTTATAGGTAAATTTCATCATATCATTGTTTGCTTGGTTGAGATCTTTTTTTTCTTTTGTCCTGTTTTTGTTACTTTTTATTTAGTCTATACCATGAGTGGCTTTTAGCCTTGTATATGGCGATTTCCATAAAAAAAGCCGATTTATATGCTTCAACTTTAGACTGGTTTGCCCATCCCAATCCCACTAGCTAGGCCTACTGCTCTCAGTTTCTCTGTTGCTCTTTTTTTTTTGGATTGTCAATAATTGATACATACGACGAAAAGCATAAATGTACGCTATCTTTCTTCAGCGTACAGCACCGTACCATTCGAGACGATGCTACTTAGCCTAGGCTTGGCCCTACCAGGGAAGAGTTTTACTGTTCCTTGTCCTACTACTTGGCTATTAGTAGCTACTCAGAGAGGCCTAGAATAGGTTGTGTCGTCAGTTTCTGTGGTTATTGTTAATCCGATTGATTGGCCGTAATTTAATTACAATTCTTCCTAACGATTATATGATGCACTGTAGGCCTTCGATTACAAAGGCTTTTCGACCGGAATTCTCATTATTTTTATAGCCATGCATCATTGTATTAGCTTGAGTTGGAATGCTTAATTGTTGCAAATAAAAAGTTCGACTTTTTCCATTTATATTTAATACCTATTTTCGCAGACGCTGCTTGGTTCATGAGACGTCTTTTTGGTAACTGCGCATGCTCGACATAACTTGACAATGTCAATTTCTCAGTGCACATGCTCACTTGATGTCCAGCGTCTCCAAGCGCATGCTCACTGTGCTTTTATATATATTTTACGGACGTTATTTGGTAACTGCACTTATCAATAGAATACTCACAACAAAAGTCTTTTGAAAGATGATAAATTACAGTCAGGAGGACTATTGTTCTTTTTGTAGAACTGAAAGAGAAACTGTGCTTCACCTATTTTGTAAGTGTAATGTAATTAAACAAATAACAAATTTCTGTTTTAAATGGTATCTGCGAAATTTAGGTGTCCATATCAATGTTTCAGAAGGTCAGTTAGTTTTTAGTAATACAACTGACATAAAAGTCGACCTGCTCTTGACATCATTGAAGTTTTACATCTATAGAAGTAAATTTGTGTCAAATTTTCTCACACCAAATGTACTTCTACGATATGTTAAAAATTATTTCTTATTTAAAAAAATAATCGGCTATATTCTAATCAGAAAAATATACAAACTTAATAAGGGAATAAGGTGACGAGATTATGCTGATAAACAAATAACTTTAATGTGAAATCAGATCGCTAATACTAAAATTCCTTTTAGAATTCCTTTGTAAAGAAGATCTAGGGATACATTTTCACAAGAGTTAAAAAAAGAGGAAGGGAAAGAAGTGAAAAAAAGCCCAAAAAACAAAAACAAAAAAATATGTTTAATAAACAACACAGTATTTGATAAAAAGAAACCTAAAAGGAAAGGGAAGAAAAAAAAAATAAATAGGAAATTTAAATTCTTTGCATCTTAAAATAGGAATAGAATAAAAGATATTAAAAGAAAAAATACAAATAACATTAATAATAAACATTCTATATCACATTTGCAATTTTCTGTTTCTTGAAAAATTCCTTCCATTGCAGACATCATATTCTATACTATAGATTGCTTTTTGATTGTCTTAGTTGTTGTAAAATAATATAAGTTCCATTTGATGTGTTTTGAAGATTTAGCAAAAATGTAAAAGAATTTTAAGGGGGAAGATTTATAAGGAAGAGAAAAAGGGATGAATTATATTGCCATACAATAAAAAAATTTTTTTGTTTATTGAACATAAAAAAAAAAAACATAATAAAATTAAAATAAAGGAAAGAAATTAAAACAAAATGTAAAGAGGTTTAAGCAAGCGTATTTCTTGAAATAATGTAGATTCTTTTTTTCTTCTTGTTTTATCTAATCCATTTACAAGGTTAAAGCTTAATTGTGTACAGTGATATAAGAGAAAATAAATCCAATATTTATAATTTTCTGTTTTTTTAATATTCCTTATATTGGGTGCATTATTTTCTGCATATGTGTTTTGTACCTTTCCTATTGATAGTTTTAGTTGTTTTAACATATAGGTATTTATTTCTTTTATTATAATTACATTTCATATGACCATTTTGTTTTATGTCTTCAGGTATTTTATTAAGAAGACAGAAAAACAAAATACTACGGTAGCACCTAAGTGCCATTCGACTTGACGACTTGTCAATATAATTATGCTGTCAAGTCGACATAATATACATATCATGTCGACATGGCGAGATAGATTATCTTGACAAGTCGACATACTAAAAATGTTTTGTTGTCATGACGAAATAGGTTATCTTGACAAGTCGACATAATAAAAGTTGTA
>NW_022719437.1:47762-48619 GCF_011630105.1 Anneissia japonica
TATGTTGTCATGGCGAGATAGATTATCTTGACAAGTCGACATAATACATATTGTATGTTGTCATGGCGAGATAGATTATCTTGACAAGTCGACATAATATAAGTTGTATGTTGTCATGGCAAGATAGCTTATCTTGACAAGTCGACATAATAAAGTCGACATAGTAAAAATTGTATGTTGTCATGGCGAGATAGATTATCTTGGCAAGTCGACATAGTAAAAGTTGTATGTTGTCATGGCGAGATAGATTATCTTGACAAGTCGACATAATACAAATTGTATCTTGTCATGACAACATAACTTTTATCTTGTCAAGATAATCTATTTCGCCATGCCAACATACAATTTTTACTATGTCGACTTGTCAAGATAATCTATTTCGCCATGACAACATACAATTTCTACTTTGTCGACTCGTCAAGATAATTTATCTTGCCATGACAACATACAATTTTTATTATGTCGACTTGTCAGATATAACCTATCTTGCCATGACAACATACAACTTATATTATGTCGACTTGTCAAGATAATCTATCTCGCCATGACAACATACAATATGTATTATGTCGACTTGTCAGTATAATCTATCTCGCCATGACAACATACACATTTTTACTATGACGACTTGTCAAGATAATCTATCTCGCCATGTCGAAATGATATGTATATTATGTCGACTTGACAACATAAATGATCTTGACAAGTTGTCAAGTCGAATGGCACTTATAGTCCAGCAAACTTTGGTTGGTTGCATTTTTTTTTGCTATATTTTAAAAAAATTGGATATGATGTAGAGTAGACATAGATAAATCAAAAAAGTATGTGCAACATTTTTTTTTTCATACGTAAGGGGG
>NW_022719437.1:50505-54247 GCF_011630105.1 Anneissia japonica
CCCCTTACGTATGAAAAAAAAAATGTTGCACATACTTTTTTGATTTATCTATGTCTACTCTACATCATATCCAATTTTTAAAAAATATAGCAAAAAAAAATGCAACCTCTGATATTGCTACATTTCGGACTGGACTATTAGGTGCTTCCGTAAAATACAAAAAAAAAAAGGAATTTAAAAAGAAAAGATATAAGGAAGAGGAAAGAGAATGGGATGTAAGGTAAGAAAGAAGAATAAAAAAAAAAGCATAACAAAAATTAAAATAGAAAGAAAACAAAGAATATATGAAGAGCTTTAAAGTAAGCTTATTTCTAAAAACAATTAATGTAAATGCTTTTTTCCTCTATTTTTTCATTTTTTTCTCTTGCTAATTCCTTCGTAATATTGAAAAATAATTGTATACAAAATATAATATACAGTATAAATTCCTTACATTGAGGAACATTACACTACATTTCGGCTATTTTTGGTGTTTTGAAGTCACTAACAAAAAAAAAAAGAAGTGAAATGTTACAAACAAATTATAAAAAATAATTTAAAAGAAAAAATGAAAGGAAGGAGAAAGAAGACATAAATTTAAAGGTAGAGAAATGATAAAAAAAAAAAATACGCGGACAAAATTAGTATATAATTTTAATAAAGAGGAAAAATGAAGTGTAAAAAAAAAAAAAAAACAAAAAACAAAAACCAAGTTCACTGCGACGTTATTAGTGAGACTTGAACTATGTGCTTCAGTGGTAATAGCGAGGAACATCGTGACTCATAACTATTGCGCACCATATAAGCCGATCTTGAAAAGGAAAGTGCATTTTCAGTTCATAGCGATTCAATGACTGAAAGCAAAAATTGTTCATGCATATCACGCTTGTTTTGAGTTCAACATAGCTGTTACTGGTTTAAGCGTTTTAGAAAAAGCAAATTGTTTCTAATAATCAACTGTCAACAAAAATCTTTAAATGGTCCTCATGTCCACATTCTACTGCGTATTTTCACCAAAATTGGATCATTTCTTCATTTCACCATAAAAAACTATTCTGCAAAGTGTTATTTTTTTATCCATCTATAACTGGGACGTAAACAATTTAAATAACCCTAAAATTTACAGCCTAACCTAGATCGTCCCCTATACATAATAATATCTTCCTTGTAACTTGGGGTAAACTTTTCTGAAAGTTTCATTCGGATCAGTTGACCCGTTTTTGAAATATCTGGTCTGGGACGTTTGCCTTTAAAGTGCCTCTGCCACCTATTCTGACAATTTTTATAAACTACAGCGTGTTTATATTTATAAATATATTATAAACACAAGTGTTGGTCATATATTACGAATAAAATTGATTTTGTACGAAAAAAATGAGTTTAAAGTGTCATTTTTGAAAGACCCTAGAAACAAAGAGGTCACTCAATGACGTCATTGGTGACCGACTTTGCCAAACTTCATCCAAGCGCGAAATAAAAACAAACACTGCGACGATGGCCTAGCGGAAGAAGAAAAGCCCGAACTTCTACCATAGGCTGTTAGTATATTACATAGTTTCCCGAGTTTTACACAATATGCCAGCCAGTAAATGTTGTGCACACGAAGTAAATATTTTACGTTACCTAAAGATAGTAAAAGATGTTGTTGAGTTAAATTTGTCAATTTTACAATTCAAATTTGCATGGGCCGGATGAGCACAAGTCAAAAGAATTCGTGTGCTCACTTCGTGGATGATCACTTCATGTGAATTCAAAACGACGTTGGGCTTGGAATGTAAACTAGGCCTAGCTCTGAGAGATCTTGCTATGTCTACTATTAAAAATCGGAGACGATCAAGTCCAGTGAGAAAAAGAATCCATCCAGGCTAGGGCCTGAGGCCTAGTACGACAAATAAAACAACAAGTAGCCTATGCTAAGTACCGGGTTTCGGGATCCTCGCATTACTTGTTTACTTGTATCCCAAGAGTCTTCTACAGTCTATATAAGGCTGCCCTAATCAATGATGGGGATGAGGTGGTTTTAACTTCCCTGGCCCCTCTAGCCTATAGGCCAAGACCTAATTCAAATTCCCAGTTGCAGTTGTTAATTTACACGTGCCGCCATTTTTTTTTCTGTTTTGATTAGTAGTAGGGCCTAGGCTAGGTCTACACTGGTGGGCCTATGACTGTAATTCAATAAGTAATATCACTTACAGGTACCTCTCATTGTTTACGGCTGAACATCTTTTAAACAAATCTTGCAAAAGTCCGTAGGCCTAGGCCTACTAGGCCTATAGTACCGTATTTAGCGTAGGTTGTTTGTTTTTTGGTTTTAATTGCCTTTTTTACTGTCTTCTGTCTAGGCCTATGCAGCAAGCAAAAAAAAATCACATCCTGTTTTTTGGTTGATGATAAAGCAATCTTGAATTTGCGGCGGTTTCGGTAAAAGATGCTGAAGTCCAGGGAGATCGAAAATTTCGCCTTCATGGTTCAAGTTTCTACTAGGGCCTATATCTACCTAGGCATATCCATGTCTTTGTCCTTGTGCTATGAATGACTGAATAAAAAATACGTTTTTCTAGCTAGCGCTTTATTACAAAATTATAACTTTTGTTTGTTACGCGCGCACACACTGTCACATGTATAAAACGCGCGAACACTCTTCCTATCCATTTTTAATACACATGAACTATTTATTTATGATGGAAGAATAAGGATTGATGATACCGTACGTACAGTACCTACACCTAAAAAAAAAAAACAGAACATCGGATTTTTCCATTCCAAAGTGAGTAACGACAAAAGAGACAATTGTGAAGGTTTACGACTTTAAATTTATTGTGATGTTTCTATGCACGTTGAGACCAAGTCGGCTATGTTAGCCTAGGGCCTAGGCAAATATATTACATAGGCCTTGGCCTACAACTAAATGTTATAAGCATGGAGGAATTAGTTTTACAAAACACATTACAAAGACGTTACAAAACAACGATAATTCAACAAACAACACATACATGAATATAGACCGTACTGTTGTAGTTGTAGTCTAGGCCTAACAGTAATGTATTTATAATTCATTGAGAATTCACCTCGTTTCCTTTTTTATTTACTCTCGAAAGGCCACCTTATAAGTTATTATTAAGTGTGTTCTGTGGTGTAGGTATACTGCACGTACGGTATCATAATTCCTTATTCTTCCATCATAAATAAATAGTTCATGTGTATTAAAAATGGATAGGAAGAGTGTTCGCGCGTTTTATACATGTGACAGTGTGTGCGCACGTAACAAACAAAAGTTAATTTTTAATGTGTGTATATAGGAGCTTAGAAGTATCCATAGGGGGAAACTAAAACAATGAAGTGGTTAAAAACAGTACCATAAGGCGAAAGTAGTGTCGCTAAGGGGAAACTAAAGCGACGTTAAGGCGAAATCATAGACAAAAGAATAAATGGCAAATGGGATAAACCCATAAAAACAACGAGCAGCCACATAAATGCAAATAATAATATAAAGTTTAAACGGAATAGTAGAGAAAATCCGCTCAAGAATGACAAAACAACTGAATATCCACTGGAAAAAATCCCAATATCTGCACGCGGATCCGTTTCGGCCTTCTAGGCCTCATCAGTGCAGCTAGGGTAAAGATGAAGACCAACGTTTAACTGCAGCATCGCTAATGAACCGTCAATGCCAAACCAAGACAGTATATAGATACGGCCCAGGTGTGGATGCAAATATTGGAACAAGAGCTATGCGCCTACTTGATTATGGAATGTTATGGGG
>NW_022719437.1:54257-95699 GCF_011630105.1 Anneissia japonica
GTTATGGGGCGGAAGACTGTTCCAGTAAACACAGAGTATATTTTGTCATTCTTAACGCGTCCTCTACGAGACTCTACCAGACAGCACTAGTCGGTGGTCTCATGGACTAATCGGAGATATAAAGATACAATCTCTACTGTGCATCAATGGCGGCCCGCTGGATCAAAATATAAGTATAGTATAGTATAGTTGTATGTTGTGAACCAGCACTGATCTATCTAAACTGTTTCATAGGCTTGAACAACATGGGTGTTCATTAGTTTGTTTTGCTTCTTTGGAGCGCCACCGTATATTGACATTTTTCCATATATAGCATATTTAAATGTAAAATGAAACAGAAAGCTATGACTAAATGTTAAACGAGTACATAATGGTATTTTGAAATATGATTTGTATAGCTATATTGGGTCTAAATTAACATTGTAGAAGAAAATAAAAAATGTACATACATCCGTAATATTATTGAAAACAGAATGATATGCGAAACTATTCATAACGTTAGTTTCTACTGCAACTTGGAATGGTTAACATAATGCTTATTTATGTGATACACAACCCGGTCACATGTACACGTTAGCAGGGGCAGACACAGGGGCAACGGTGGATAGAATCCCCACACAAACAATAGAGAAAATAAAAATGGGAAGAAATGAAAAGAAAAGGAATAAGGAGAGCATGATAATTAAAAACCAAGCTAATTTTCAATTTCAATTCCATCTGCCCGTGTCTGAAAAACCTACCCCGAATCCACCCCTTACTACCTACCCGGAAAGTCGAGTGGCCGAGAGGTAAGGCAGGGGTGCTGCTAGCTACAGCCTTAACATCGGCGCTGGTTGCAGCCGCTTCTCGCCCATGGTTCGGTCTTCTCGGATAAGGACCTAAAATTGAGGTCCAGTGTCATCTGGCTCGTGTGCACTTTAAAGAACCCATTGCATCTTTTGGAAGATTAGGGGGTTACCCCAATGTTATGGTTCATTTCAGCCCCTGTCATTGTGGAATGATGTAAACATGTATCTACCAAGAAGCGCCTCTGTACGGCTGCTAGGTAGTCACGGACCACACCCTTACGCAATTCAGCACAATGACGCTGCAAGTTATGGGTTATTCTCTACCTTTACCTTTGCCATTACCCACATTTTATTCTGAATCAATTAATAATAATAATAATAATTTGGATTTATAAAGCGCAAAATACATAGGTATCTATGCGCTAGAAATTTGCAAATTAAAATAAACTAAAGAGATGAGCCTTGAGACGATTTTTAAATATCTCAACAGAAGGAGACTCACGAACAAAAATAGGCAAGCTATTCCACACCTTGGGAGCAGCAACGGAATCAAAACACGAAATAGCGTGTAAATTTACGCGCTATTGTAACTGTATAATTATCTATACACAATTGAGCGTGGTTGTTAACGATCCAGTAAACACTTTCTTGGATGGTGTATACTTGGCACTAGAATCGATTAAGTCAATTTGAGCTATGTAGCATGGTCAACATTTTAAGTATAAAGGTAAAGGTACACAGTCGTCGAATATTTTGGACACTATTTTAAATCATAACACACAAAAATATATTTTGCAACTAAAATCATTAGCTAAATGGTTTTTCATTGTGGTCATTCAAAATTCAATATGGCGACTATGTGAAAATTTAGGAAACAAAAAATGAAAATTTGACTGCGTCAGTTTAAAATACATAATTTTTGTATCTATTATTTTTATACATGAAATTGACCAAAGCTGTTTATCAGAGTTCTCATGTTTTTTTTTTAATAAAAAAGTTTTTATTCAGTATTTTATCAAGTTTTTTAATCCAATTTTATTGTGCGTTCGTTATTTTTCATGTAACTGTTTTAAATTTTGTGTCTCGTTTGTACTTGACGTGAATATTTTCTTTGCATTTGTGACCTGTGGTCTTGTGCTTTTATGACGGCCGTGCATTCGTGTCTACCTAAAAATATACTAACAAAATTATAATGGCCTCTCACTTTTTTCTGATCTGGATCGTGCAACACCAACGTTATACATTTTACAATAATAGGCCTAATATTTGTTACGAAATGATAAGTAGAATGTTTGATAATTGGATAGTCTGCTATAATATTTTTCATATTTGGTGGTAACGATCTGGTATATTTAACAATAATAGTATTTGTTACGGAATGATAAATAGAATGTTTAATTAATGTATATTCTGCTATATTTTTGCATACTTGGTAATAACACTCTATGTGATAACAGACATTTAGCAAAAAACGGGCCGGGTTGTGAAAAGTCGAATGGCAAAACGACAATTGTGGCGATAGCCAAATAGCAAATGGACAGGTGGTAAATGGCCAAGTGGCGAATTTCCAAATAGCAAATGGCTATATGGAAAATGGCCAATTGAAAAATGTCCAAAAGGCAAATGACCTGATAGCAAATAGCTGGGTTCTAAAAGGCAGGGTGTGTAAAAAAAAACATTTTGTTTTTAATAATAAATATAAAATTAATCATACAAAACAAAATCATTTTGTTCAATATGTTTCCCCTACTAGATCAAGCAAATCTTGAAGATGAACAGGACAGCTTCGTCGCTGCTGAAAATGCAGGTATCTGCACTATACTTCGAATTAATTACACAGCATAATTCTTGTATTGTGAGAATGTATTATTAATAATATTATTTTTTACTATAGCAACATTTAAAATAAAAATGTTAATTTTACTTTTAGTAGAGTACTTGACTAAGATTTGGATGCACTTAATTTATAAGAGAATATCTCAACTGATATATACTAATATGAGCCCTAAAAACAACATGGGATGTGTGCCAAATCTGTATCCGGGACGAACAGCCTGAAAATGACCACACCCTTTTTAAGTGGACATGCCCCCTTTTATTGTCGGTGCTACTTTAAACACTAGGCTAGACAATATAAACATATTACACAAAAGGGTTTTTCTTTTATAAAAGAAGACATGATAAGGGGATCAAATTTCAGAAATCTCACCTTAATCACAAGTCCCGTTGATATGGAAATTAGCTTAAATATGCAAAATAGAAGACACGCCTCTTTTTATTGGAAGTGCTATATTGACAGCAGACTAGACAAATTGAACATATTGCAAACAAGGTTTTTTATATTTAATGAACACATATGATGAGAAGATACCATTTTGAAAATCACACTGTGGTCACATGTCCTGTTTATATGCAAATTAGCTTAAATTTGCAAATAATTTGGGGCCACACCCCTTTTTTAAAAAATTTGCGGCACTACATTTAGCGGTAAGCTAGGTCATCTGAAAATAATATTGCAAATAGGGGTTTTTCTTTTATAAATGAACACATATGAATATAAAAATTTGAACAAATACAATTTTAGAAATAACACTGTGGTCAGATATCCTGTTCATATGCAAATTAGCTAAAATATGAAAAAAAGAGAGTTTACGCCTCTTTTTTTAATTTAAAGCACTACTTTAAATAGTAGGCTTGGCAATCTGAACATATTGCAAACAAGAGTTTTTCTTTTATAAATGAATACATGTGATGACAGGATAACATTTGAGAAATCACACGGTGGTCATATGTCCGTTTTATATGCAAATTAGTCCATTCAGAATGTCTAGCTTACTGTTGGGCGTGACCCATATTTATTGCATATTTAGGCTAATTTGCATGTGAATGAAAAATGTGACCACTGTGTGAATTTTTGCAATTTTATCTCCTCACCATATGTGTTCATTTATAAAAAAAAAAAAAACCCTCTTGTTTGCAGAATGTTCAGATTGTATTGTATTACTGTTTAAAGTGCTGTACAGTATTCTAATAAGAGGTGTATTTTAAAATATTCAAGGTAATTTGCATATGAACGAGACATGTGACCACGGCGTGATGTCTGAAATATTATCTACTGATCATGTGTTCAGATTGTCTATTCTACCGCTTTAAGTGGTGCTTCAAAATAAGAATTGGGCGTGGCTCTATTTAAGCTAATTTGCATATAAACATGTGACCATTGTGTGATTTCTGCAATTTTTATCCCCTCATCACACATGTTCAGTTATAAAGGAAAAGCCTGGTTTGTAATATGTTCAGATTGTCTTTCCTACTTTTTAAATAGTCATTTTAATCAAAAAGGGGGCATAACCTCTATGTTTTTGCAATATGTTCATATTGTCTAGATTGTCTAGCCTACTGTTTAAAGTAGCACTTCGAATGAAAAAGCGAACGTGACCATTTTTATAAAAGGGTGTAGTCATTTTCGGGATGTCCCGGATACAGATTTTGGCGCACATCCCATGTTGTTCCTTGGGTTTATTATTATTCTATATCAGTTGAGATAGTCTCTCCAAAATTAAGTGCATTCAAATCTTAGTTAGATCCTAGACTATTTTCATGAACCTTATTTACTTTCTTCAGATTTAATACTAATAATTTTTAATAGCATTTTATCTGCTATTCAAGCACAATTCAGTATCAACTTTTTTATACAGTATATTTATTTAATTACTTTTATTTAGAATTACAATTGCAAGAGGAAACATTCCGTGAAATTATCACAGGTTTCTCTAATCTAATGAAGGGAAGAGATATTCGAAAGTTGAAGTTTATCATGAAGGATATGCTTGTTAATGCTAGACGAAGTGACGATGACATTCGTGCGATACGTTTGCTTTCGCTTGCATGCAGTGAAGGAACAATCAGTCATAACAATATGCTCCCGCTGTACAATATCCTAAAATTGATGAACTTGCCTGTATTAGCAAACAAGTTAAAACAAATTTGGAAAGGATTCCCGACAACTGAATGCATAAGAAAGCATACTGTCACAGCAATTTCAAGGCAGAGGCAAATGCTTTTACATTTTGGACTACAACTTAAAGCTGAGGAAATTGATGAAATAGCTAGAATGAATGACATAAAACTACAACAAGAAGATGCATGGTGTTTACTCAATAACCTTGAGGAAAAGAAAATCACCGACAATTACAACAATATCGAATCATTCAAAAATCGGCTTGAACACACATATTTTGAGAAGGGTTTGACAAGTACACTAGACCAAGGCAAGTAGACAATAATAAAGACACTGGTAGGGACTAATAACCAAAATGATATAATATAAAACTAAATAAACCAATCCTTATCCTCTTCACGCCTTGTGGCCCATAAGGATGCGGTATGTCTCCAATCAATCCTGTCAATAGGTAATTCTCGTGCTTCGTTCCATGATCTCCACCCCAGTTGGCTCCTTTCTTTCTCCACTATTTTTCGCCATGTTGTCTTGGGGCGGCTAATTTTCCTTTTCCCTGTGGCGGCCAGGTGAGGGCCGTTCTACAGTTACTGTCCGCATCCACCTCCACCTTCTAGACTTGACGTTCTCACTGATTCGCCTTTGCTCTGTTCTTCTTAGCAGGTCTATATTCAATATCACATATGGTCATCTTATTGTCAAGATCCTTCTGAGGCACATGAACTGAAATATATCGAGACGTTTCTTGTCACCTATATTCATCTTCCATGTCTCTGATCCGTAAAGTAGCACTGACCTTACAAGGATGTTGTAGAGCCTAATTTGTTTTTATAAGTGTATAATTATATTTGAATTACAAATTTTCCTAAGCCTAATGAAAGATTATTGAGTAGACATCTTCTGTGTCGCCGGGTGTCACCAAAATTCAGGTATTTTCGAGAAATTAGGTACCAGACCTAAATTCTCGTTTAAGCGAAAATGTTGTGTTTGTCGATAAATTAAGTTCCACTCTCATTTTTACGGCCCTTATAGTACAGTGCATACATATTTCCTTTGTTTTAAACTAACGACCGATCGTTATTAATGAGGTGAACTTGTATTTGGAACAAAAAACCTTGAAAATAAGCAGAAAATATACTTTTTATCCTTGATAATGCTTCAAATCGCGTCCGCAAAGACTACGACGCTGACCTAATTCTCTTCACTGCTACAACAGCAGAGCGAAAACGTCTCCTTGTTACCGCCTGTTGGCAGCCAGGCTTTGCATCGAGACGTATAAGTGCTCTTCCATTTTCAGCCAATCAGAGTAGATACATACCCAGAGTGGGAAAACAAAATATGAAAAAGATGGGTAGCGGTATTACTACAGTTACTGTAGCTGATTGACTTTGATGATGAATAGCGCCAATAAACACCAGGCATCAAATTGTTTGGTATGACGGTATACCCTTCTCCCCATATAAAATAAAAAAAAAAAAACATGTTAGACCAATTTTACTGATTTTTTCATTGCATTTTATTCCTTTTAAATGTTGTCTGTGTTTTGTTCTTTACTCCGTTGACTGTGCAATTTGAAATCGTTTTTATGGAACCTGCATGGAAGTATTGTAGTTATTACTTTTTATGTCTTATCGTATTAACGAAAGGTTGTTTGTTGCACTTCTGCCTTTCTCGTCCTGTTGTTTTAATTACATGATTAATGAATAAATTCAATTCAAACTAATCAAAATTTCGAGAATTCAAAATCAGTAAAATCTTGTAGGCCTATATTAAAATCACTTTAGCACTTGAAGATAAAAATTATATTTAATTCTCTGATCTATAGTTTAAGAAACGTTTGAAAATAATATATTCAATATCAGCAACATTGCTCTATTGAATTCAATTTGAAAATAATAGTATCCGTTTTCAACACAGTGCTGTGTTACCCACTTCCGCACCCGCTATCATCTAAAGTCAAATGCAATGCAGTCAGTATAGTATACGCCTATATATAGGGTGATGTATGCAAATTAGGCTTCCAGTGTGGCGTAAGCAATGGCCTTCATTTTGATTAGTTGGACCTAAGGAAACTTCCTGCTTACAAACCATAAACTGCAGGCCTGCCGTAATTACAGAAATAATTACATAATTAACTCAAAATTGTGGTATTTTATATTTATTTATTTTATTCAATTTCCATATAATCTATTAATAATGTTACAATGAGAATACAATTTGAAGGTAAAAATGAAATGCTGAAATGTTCTCATAAATTGCAGTTAGAAACCAATACAATAAAATATAATGAAATCGTCAACGAAATAACATTAATGTATTTAAACTGCTGAATACAGTATATCAACAAAGGGCCAAGGTAAATTATTTAAAACTGTATACTGTATATGTTGTTCTATATACAGGGAGATAATAATAGGTAAAGTGGGTTCTGACATACTTCAGTTGTAAAATGACAGAATTGGAATTTCGAGAATTCAAAATCAGTAAAATCTTGTAGGCCTATATTAAAATCACTTTAACACTTGAAGATAAAAAGTATATTTAATTCTCTGATCTATAGTTTAAGAAACGTTTGAAAATAATACATTCAATGTCACCAACAATGTTCTATGCAATTCAATTTGGAAATAATAGTATCCGTTTCCAACACAGTGCTGTGTTACCCACGTCGCACCCGCTATCATCTAGAGTCAAATGCAATGCAGTCAATATCGTATATACTTATATAGGGTGATGTATGCAAATTAGGCTTCCGGAGTGGCTTAAGCAATGGCCTTAGCAATGGCCTTCACTTTGATTAGTTGGACCTAAGCAAACTTCCCGCTTACGTACCATACGCTGTAGGCCAGCCATAATTTACTAGTGGTATTTGTAACGGCATACTTTCATTGCAAACTACTTGAATTGATATTTGCTACACTAGTACTGGTATAGTACTGTACTGTATAATAAAGAATCGTGAGGAAACGATTCCACACTGATGCCTCCAAATACAATACCTCAACAGTGCTATGCTATATATTTTATTTATATATATTTTAGTCTGTCACATCTTTCGGACCACTTTCGAGTGATTTTGAGCGAATTTGCTCTGTTTGGAGGCTCCACCACCCACCCTCGATTTCAGATGCGTGTGTTCGCAATGTAAATTTATATCTTAATTATTCAAATAACAATACTAATTATAAATTATGACTATAATTATTTATTATTATTATTATTATTCGTCGTCGTCACATTTTCAATGCTCAGTCGGAAAAGTAAAATTGACTTGATTTTTTCAACATAAATTAGCTTTTACATATTTTTTACTGATTGTTTATGCTATAATTAAGCTGAGAAGTTAAGTTAAACATAAGGTACACGCTCGATTGTATAAACTTTAGTTACTTTTCTTTTTTTTAAATGAACATATTTATTATTTGTTTACCCCTACTTTTAAAAATATTATCAATGGTACAAGCTGTTTAGATGTCTTAAAAAATGTTACTCTTTTAATTTTTTTTTAATCACAAAACAGAACAGGTTGCTAGGCCCTACACCCTCCTTCAATAAATTAGTAATTAAATAATAGTCCAAAAAAAGTGAAAAAAGTCGTGACAAAAGGAAGCAGTATGTTTACACATAGGCCTATACTACACGTAAATTCAAGGTAAAACCAATGAATAGCTTTACAAAACATGTAAGTGAACTAACAGTTGAGCGCAGCTGACAAAGTCTCCCATCCCAAAGCTTCGAATAACTCCACCAACGAACTGCCAGTAAATGTCAAAGAAGTTTTCTTCTTATACTGCTTATGCGGACGTAATATGAGCACAAATCTATTCCCGCCTTATTATTGTTCACCCAACATATTCCCGCCTTATTGTTAGCATAATTACTGTCGCTGTAAAGGAAAGTATGTTTCATCTAACCTTCCCATCATGCTCGCTGTAAAGTGACTTTTGTTTTTTTTTTAACGTAAATTAGCTGTTACATATTTTTTACTGATTGTTTATGTTAGATAATTAAGCTGTGAAGTTAAGTTGAGCATAAGGGACATGCATTGTATAAACTTTAATTACTTTGTTTTGTTATTGAATATATAGACATATTTATTAATTGTGACATGCCAAAAACTTTTTTTTTTGAACAGTGACAGGCTTAATGGTCAACTTAGGATTAGGTTTTTCCTAAATAGCCATCCATCACTTCATTCGCACTCCGCCCAACCTTGACAAACTGACCCACATTGTTTGCCCCTCTGGAAATATCAAGTTTCCATTAACATATTCGGGGAGTTACAATTGTAACACACACAAACTTAGTCTCTGCTCAGTTTTGAGTTTTATACTTAAATGCTAGTATTTTGAGTTTTTATTATAATGTTTATAATGTTTTTTATGGGAGTTTTAAGGTTAGTATGCTTTATAATATTGTCATTATAACAACTCCCTGGTATAATATATAAACACGATTAAAAAATGTAAGGGTTTTTTATGTCATTTAAAAGCCACATGATCTTTTTTACTCATTGTAAAAATAAAAATCCATAATAAAAAATGTATTTGGTCAGGGTTACAGTAATTTCCTGTAATATTCAGAAAACTTAAAAAAGTAATAACACAAAATCTTCCATTTACTTACAAGTTTATTATTTACAATGTAACAGGCCTACAGTATATTAATATTTATAATTTTTAACTTCATGAACAAGTAAATCAAAATAAAGAATTAAAATTTCATTCAGAAATCAAAATCATTTCGAATAGACCTACACAAATATTTCACCTATTTGGTGAAATCGTTGTTTTAATCACTTAAATATACCGGTATTGATTTTTACTTGCATTTCTTATTCGATCAACAATTACGGCCCGGTGGTGACACTAACCAAATATTTTTTTTTGGCCTTATATTTAGAAATAGAAAAATGCATTTGTAAAATGTTTAATTGTGGTTATATTGTATCTGGACTAGCTTAAATATATATTGTTCAATAATTATATTGACATTGCTTTTAACATAAATGTAAAAGTATACACTTTAAAGATGTTTTCTTTATTTTTTTATTTAGAAAAGAAACTCCAACAGTAAAATTAACACACAATGGCCAAGTTGTCTTATTTCCAGGAAGTAGTATAATCATATAAAATTTATTTGAGCATAAAAATCAGTGAATTATAAAATGTGTACCATGATTTTCCATTGCTGACTTTCAGATTTGCTAGATTTTTCATGTTTTTCAGTATTTTTTTTAACCACAAAACATTTTGTAAATGTTTCAACGATGACATGAATGATGTCAGATCACTAGCTGATAGATGAAATACAGTAGTGATCCTCAGGAATCACTTTCACTGATGAAGGGTTTATACGGGACATGGGTGGTGCCAGGATTTTCCCGAAGGCGGGGAGGGGGTCAGCAAGGTCACCAACGGGGTGAGGGGGAGCAATGGCCCTGACTGACAAGTAGTCAGATTTCCCCGACGAGAACATGAGAAGTGGCGGAGCGTCACTTACAAGGTTTCTGAAGTGGTCCAGTGGGCGAAGTTAAATTTCGACAATTTAGGTGTTTCAAAGGCTTATTTAAATCAATTTTTTAGAGTTTATATAAAAATACTGTACATGACATATAAATTTTTATTATCCAGAACGAATTGTATATTTTGACACCTTTTAAGCAATAATCCTGAATTTTCCCCCTGATTCTTAGACTGAACATGGTCATAATAATGTGTACCGCACACTTCGTATAAATCATGCTTGTCAATTTTTACCCTTAACCACAGGGATATCATTTTCTTTGTTTTCATGTACTTTATGTAGGATTTTAATTTATACTATAATATGCACCCTTCATTGTAATTCATTCTCTTTTCATGCTACATCCAACCAATAGAATGCTCAATATTAAAATTAAAATATGTTCATTAACATTAAATCATGAAATAATATAAAGAACATAACACTATTGTTGTTTTATATAACGTTTCTGCCGATTTTATATTATTATATTATATATGAATTTATTTTTGCATTGCAAATTATTGCTATAAATTAGATATATTTCCACCGTCGGGCAAATTCTGGCGCCACCCCTGACAGATTCTTATGTTAATAAAAATAACATTTTATGAAAACATGCCAAAAAACCCCTAATACAGGGACAATTTTACATTTTTGGTTAGTATCCCTCTACAACAAACACTTTTTTTAGTCAAGGATGTTTTAGATAATTACAAAAAATGTGCGTGTTGATAAACTCTTGGGGGTGGGGAGGCTAATGCCTGTTTATCCCCTTTCTACATCTTCCCTTGATAAATTTCTTTGAATGAAGTGATCCACCCAATCACATAAATACAGCAGAATCGTGTGAAACAAAGGTATGTGCTTATGTGGTACTTTTTAATACCTTGATTAGCACACCAATTATTTTTTTTTAAATTGTTCAGCAATGGGTGGAAAAAGAAAAAAATCATTTTCAAATTTGGTAAAATTATCCTGTCAAATGTACCCTAGTGAAGGAGGGAACATTTTATTTGTAAATATAAATTTAGTAAATTAGGAATTTAAAAAGAGGCATATAAAATCGCTTTAGTACCTTGTGCACGTGTCGATTATGCCTACTCACTATGATTACTACAATGTAAGTCTGTTTCGATCTTTTAATTGATTTTATTTGTTTGCAGTATAAAAAGCATAAACTAATATATACATATATCTGTCTCTTATACACATCTAGATGTGTATAAGAGACAGGTTTTATACTAGGTCTTTTATTTCCTTTTGGTAAAATCCTATTGTTGGTGGGCAGAATGAAAATAAAAATAATTTTTTCCTCTTAATTTCGGATTAATCATGCCGGCTGTTCATTAACTGCTTAAAAATAAATTTTTCATTTTCAATGTTAATTTTCGGCTAGCGGCGGGTTCACTAGACAAGTTTTCAAGAAAGTGTGTCATTAATTACTACTTAAACCATCTATCAGTATTCCCACCATTAAAACTTGGCCTACTGAATAATGATAATAAAAACCGTAGAGGTGAGATGCTAGGATTTGCCTGACCGGGGTTGAATGTCGCCGACAGGGACTGACTTGCTGACGAGAGTGTCAAGCTTGGTTTCCATGCAGTCGCTACATGCTACTATCGCTGACAGCTTTCGGTGATGCTGATTTTTTTTTCGGTCGAATCGGGGAGCCTTTCCAATTGTGTCGGGAACTGCTTTGTAGTACACTGCGGTTGCACTGAAAACACTGTAGCGACAATGTACCAAATTTAAGGAAAACTATTGTGCAAATACTATATTTTTTATTCACTATAAGTAATAACATAAAAATAAAACATAATGTATGTATGCAATAGTTAATAATATTAAATAAAATACTCATTTTTTTTTTCATAAATTGGTCTACCTTTTAATATGGTGCCATATTTTGATTTGATTTTATGTGTAAAAGGTCAGCATTTTAAAGATGGGTACATTCGCTTTGTCAAAGGACCTCACTCGACATGTCTTCACAGTAATTTTACTTTTGGAAGTCCTGTCACTTTTTTTTTTTTTTTTTTGCTATTGTAGTTACTTTTTGTTTCTGTTTTTGTACATGTTGATGTTTCAGACAAATAAATGAAATTAAACCACGCTTTAGGCTTATTTTTCATACAGTCGCTACATGCTATTGCCAACAGCTTTCGGTGATGCTGATTGATCGGCTGAATCGGGGAGCCTTTCCAATTGCGACGGGACGCTACGCAGTACAGCAATTGGAATGAAAACACTGTAGCGACAGTCTAGTGATTTTTAAAGGAAACCGGGATTACTTGTCGACGTGGTCAGCTTTTTCTTAAAATCTGTCGAAAGTAATTCATGGGCAGTTCTCTCGAAAACAAAACTTTATCTAATGGATTTTAGAGTCTATTAATATGTTAAAAAGCACATAACTGTTTTCCCCCAGAATAATTTTTTTTTTCTCAGGCAGCTCACTCCCCCCACCACCCTTCAACTCCCACCCAACACTACCAGCATATAACTGTTTTTCCCCAGAATAATTTTTTTTCTCAGGCAGCTCACTCCCCCACCACCCTTCAACTCCCACCCAACACTACCACTGGTGCCACCCTGAATAAATGTAATAAAATACTTGTTGTATCAGTTTTCGCTGTAAAATTATGTACTAATTTTATAAATATACAAATCTCAACGTTCAATTTTTAATTTTTATGTTACATCAAAATAAGCAAGTAAAAAAAAAGATTTTTGGTTGTTGGGGGAGGGTATTTTAAATGGAACAATACATTTAAAATATTTATATGTTAATAATTGCTGTTGTGCAAATATTAGGCTTTCATTAATATCAATAAAAATACGGTAGCATAAAATAAAACATAATGTATGTAATGCAATGTGTTGCGGTAATAATTTTAAATAAATTTCTTTTCTTTTTGGCTTTATGAGTAAAATTAATTTTCTAATTTTCAAGATGGGTCCATATTTAATCTGTAAAAAGTCAATTTTTTTAAGATGGGTTCACATTTTATGCATGAAATTCTGTAGATCAACGTTTTAAATATTGTTTAAAACTATTTACCAGTAATGTGGGACCACACTACAAAATTTAGGTTTGTATAAAGTGTATCTAGTCACGTTTTAGATGGGTTTATTGTAATTCGAAATTATGCATAAAATGGGTCAATATTTTATTGTGTTTAGCAGTATATAGTTAGTGTATTTTTTTAACATGACCCTAATTAATTAATTTTTTTTTATTTGCCAAAAATGCATAGGCCCTAATAGAAAGTATTTTTACTAGTTTACATCAACTCAGTTTAAGATTTCACCAGAAATATTGGAAGCCAAATTTTGAAAGTGTCAAATTTTATGCTTAAAATTGATTCATATACAGTGCACATTGCACATTATTTAGTAGGTTTATAGCTTCATTTTAGTAGACGGGTATTCATTAGTTATATTTTATGCATAAATTGGTCAAAAATTGTGTCACACAGTGAATAAATTTATTTCTACATGAGAGATTGTCCACATAACTTTTAGAGAAGGCTACAAAACAATAAAATTTCATCCAGTTTTGAAAGCGAATTTTATATTTTAGAATAGAGGTTTATTTTTTATGTAAAATAAATCTACATGATTACACAAAATTTCATTTCATTTTGTCAACCTTTTTGCATGTTTATGGAAGAAATTTATTACAGGACTACACAAATGCCTCTAGCCCTATCCTATTCAATCACTGTTTTTTTGTCAATTTGCAAAAGGAAAAAAAATGATAATGTGATTCGTAATGAAATTTAAAACAAAACGTAAAATGTGCCTAGAATAGTTGTACAGTGTTATATTATTATACAAAAGTATACTAGTGACTAGGACCTACTGTACTGGTGTGGTTTAATATCTCACCAGGGAGCAGCGGTAAAAGCTTAGGTCAAACCTGAATGAAACTGACAAAAGTGATATGTTACTTGTGGCTCAAATAATGACCTATCTTGACAGAGGTATATAGACTAGCTGTCAGAAAATGATTAATAATTGTAAAATTTTTACATACGAAATTTTCTACTCTGTACTTCTCATGAAGAAAGTATTGCAAATTTGTGTCCCATAGGCTCTGATCATCCAGACCACGAAATACTAAAATTCTCCTGTAACTAAAATTCGTGCTACACCGGCCGGCTGACTAAAAAATGTGGTAAATACTGTTTTTGACTTTGTCGCAAGATTGAGTCTATGTGTGCTTGTGATCTTGATCTTGATTGGTAATTGATCAGCTCTAATTGGAACAACACTCAATATGAAGTAGAGGTCGTGAGAAGAGACTTAGTCAGCACACGTTTGACTTTAGGCCATCTGGGATGTCATTGATGTATATCAGGAAGAGGATGGGCCCTAGCACCGTTCCTTGGGGGACTCCTGACATAACATTAGCGGCGCGAGATTTAACTCCTTGGATATTCACGGTTTGTTGCCGTCCAATAAGAAAAGACGAGATCCAACTATGAATAGTGCTTCTAATACTGAGGTGATTAAGCTTGTACAGTAGTCTCCGATGCGGAACAGTATCAAACGCCTTTTGCAAAATTGAGGACTTCAGCGTCAACTTGCTTGTTGCTTTCATTGTATTTCTAAATATTAGAAGTTGTGTTTCACAGGATCGTCTGGCTCTGAACCCATGCTGGCAGTTGCTAGGTGCATTATGCTGGTCAAGGTGTCCCTTGATATGGCTACATTTTATATGTTCAATCAACTTGCAGCATATTGATGTAAGTGAGACTGGCCTGTAGTTAGCTGGATTAGTACGGCTACCTTTTTTAAATACTGCAGTGATGTTTGCCTTGGTCCAAGCAGATGGAATAACACCGGAGCTGATACTTAGATTAAATAATTTGGTGAGTATGGGAGTAAATTTTACAGCACATTTGCGAAGCACAAACAAATGGATACCATCTGGGCCAGGGGCCTTGTGGCATCGGTAGAAGCAATTTCAAGATACCCTTAGGTTGTATGATACGGTTGGGGATAGTAGGGAGCTTTGCACCTGCCATATTAGACAGAGCACCGGATCCTCCACGTCTAAAATTAGACTGACAGTGCGAGCTGAGCACCTCTGCCTTCTCAAATGCTGAAAGGTTTTTGCAAAAGAAGACATAATAGTCCTTCAAGCCTTGCACACCAGCCTTAGCAAACTTTTAAATCTTGTGACGTGCAACTTCCTGAATAATTGGTTTTATGGATGGGTCAGCCTGGAGTATAAAATGATCTGATATGCCTGGCCTCGTGGTAATAGGTGGAAAGGCCAGTGGTTTTATCATACAAAGAAGCTGGAGGATATTTAATACCAGATGCACACGAGTTTGATGAACGTAATTTACCTCACGAGCAAGTTGGTGAGAAAATTCATCAATAATATCCAGTAAGGTCGTAGTAAGAGCCTCGCTGTATATACATTCGTTGGACGGTTTTGAATTGACCAGTCTATATCCGGTACGTTAAAGTCTCCTGCTAGCCAGATAGGCGATAAAACATAGAAGCCGCTGTCGAGAATAGGCCTCGCTTTTTTAGAGTACTTCCTGGATTCTGTACTATTGGTTGTGTTTTGGTTGCGGTTGTAATTAAGTTTTGCTTTCTCACGGTTGTCACCAGTAGAAGATTTCTTCAGTGGGGAAGAGGCTATGAGTGGTACACCGGCTATGAGTGGTACACCAATGTCTGACGAACCATTATGAAAAGAGGAAGGAGAATGGGACTTAATTGGTTGCCGTGTTCAAAGCTTATAGATGCTCCGAAGAGAAAAGAGTCGAAGTTTGGGATTCAGAAATTATTGCACATCCAGACACCTGAACTTATTTCCAAGAACCTAAAAAATATCAGTGTTCATGCCAAAGCATGATCTGTGTAACCAGGTGTCAAATAAATCCCATGCGATGCAATCCTGCTTTCATTTACATGCTTTCTCACACACACCACACGGTACTTTGTCTTGGGGCCTAGGTTTGGGTGCACATCTCAAGATAAGTCTATAGTGGATGAGTAAAATTGAGCTAGTAGCAGTAGCTTATAAACAGTTGACATGGTAGTACCATATCTATAGCGACCCAGCGTGAATTTAGCAAGGGCAAAAAACCTTCAATTTCGTATGAGCAGATCTAAAATTGTACATATCGTCGAAGCAAGTCTACATCCTGGGGAGGGATGGAGGCAGCGTGGATGAACTTCTAGACTCAGCATTGCCAATGGTGTGGGGAAAAAAGGAGAAAATACAGTCTTACCTGAGTATCTGGCTAATACAGATCAGTAGGACAATAACACTGAGATAAAAACATTACAGGAAAAATCCATGGTATTTGAAACATGCTAGAAATATTCGATTGTGGTGACTCTTTCCAAAAACCGGCGGCCATGATAAAATTGTAGTGCTGGGTAGACGGTCAGTGAGGGCAGACTAGGCTAGCAAACAATCAAAATCACAATCTTCGTTAATCTTCTAAAATTGAATCAATAAAACTTTATAAAATACACGATACTACTGACTAATACTTAAAGACGACTAAACATCAAATCTTGGAAACCTCTAGCCATCAAAAAGTGAAAATTAGTAGTTAAACTCAGAAATCACTGAGCACGAAATTAAAACACGTAATCTCTCTCATACGACCTCTCGATGCTACAGTGAGGAAATACACTCCCTGAGATTGCTAGATCGTCGAGCCCAAAATAATCAATTAGTCTGCAACCGTTACCATTCCTTGTTCCAATGCTATGCTTCCCTATGTAAATTGCACAATCCAGTGTTATCATTTCCAACTTCAGCATTAAAATCTCATAAAAAAAATTAGGATATCATGCATGCCTCGTTTTTTCCTTTGCTAATTGGTCTGCCTTGCCAGTTTAGGACAGTGTTCGAATATTCCAGCCAATGCAATACTTCTCAAATATTGATCCATATAACACATTTCAGCAATAAAACCTTTTCTTGCAATTTGTTAAACGAGCTTCTTAATTTGCTGTATTTCCCGTAGATTACTCTTTCTTTCTCTGGTTACTGGTTACGACGATGTTAGTTAAGACGGTAATTGACTTTATTTTAACACCAACATAAATGAAAATATGAAGAGTCATCCCAGTCTTCAAAATAAAGCAGACCAGCTCGATGTAAGCAATTACCGTCCAATATCCCTCTTACTGTCATTCTCTAAAATATTTTGAAACTTATCCACATTTTAAACTCATGTAATATTTTTTTGGACAATCAATTTTGTTTTGGATTTTAAGCCAAATTTTCTACTACTGATATAATTTTATATGTAGTGAATCATATTACCACTAAGGTCTTTGACTTTATCGACCATAAACATCCTCCCTTTAAAGCTCAATCACTAATGAATTAGAGGGAAGGCCTTGGAATGATTTACAAATTACCTATCAGATAGGGTTCAATTTGTGTGTTGCAGTGCAGCCTCCTCAGATTAGTGCCTGCGTGAGGATTTCTCCGACAACTGGGCAACACAGGGTTCGTTGATCCTTCCTTTAGTATATATTTTATTTATCAATGATTTTTGTAATTCATGTTAATTTTTATGTTATGTAGTAAATCTTAAAAATTCTTCAGAGTAATAGATAGCGAAATGATCACGACACAATTTCTTGTAGTAACTATTGATGAAAAACTTAAGAAAAAAAATAGCAATCCGACTCTGAAACGATCGGTTAGAGCACTAGAGCACTAGTGCGGAATGGCGTGTCCACATGGCTGATCATTTTGACAATTCAAAATTATTCAAAATTTATATATAACTTAGTTGATTTTAATGTATCCATGTTCATGTTTCAAGTCTTGAATAATACTGTACCTTAATCTCTTGCTGTTTATTTTCAACAGAACAATTAAATGCATAGATATCACAATCTTCATTTATCCCCTACCCGTACATAATAACGACATAATACAATATCCATACATCAACCCAAATTCAAAAACTCTCTTCCATTAACATTGTAAATTTGCTTAAAAATATCTCAATATAAAGATTAATGTTAACATACTTTCATAAAATTATAGTATCTTTATTGTCAGAATGTTCCAAATAATTTACTCTTATTGGCCTATTATCCTTATTAATTTGTTATAAATTTAGTGTAAGTTTTTTATATATATTTATAATTTCATTTGATAGGATTTATGTAGAGCACATCAAGAAGACTATTCAATGCACTTTTGCATTGAATACAGAATCGATCATGCACAACGTGTAACCTCTTCCGCTCCCTGGGGAGTATTCCTAGTTATGCCTGTAATCAGCACTACTAATTCAATTCCAAATTATTCACCTTCTACCAGGTACTCATTTATATTCCTGGGTAAAGAGAGGCAAATGCAGTCTTGCCCAAGGACACAATCAGTGTGACGAGTTTCGGTCTCGAACCACCGACCTTCTGATTGAGAGTCCAACGCCTCACACGCTGCGCCACACGCTGCCGCAAAAAATATATAATTTTTAGAACGTACCATTCTGATTTCAAGCTCTGCTTCTAGTAGTTTACGTTGCAGTCACATAGATTCTCACTGTAACTTCAACAAAACTGGCTCCGCCCTTGCTTGGGCTCAACTATAATAGTTCCTTACAGAAATAAATTTTCATTGATTGTTTAAATTCTTTGTCGTTACATGTTAATGACCACTATAGTTATTATATATAAATAATGAATTTAGCGAATGATGGACTATTATGAATTATGAGGAATGTTCCTTATCGATAGACGGCAGAATGATATTTATCCACGTTACCGGATTTCTAAAATTTCTTTTCAGCTAAACTACAACTAGGACTTGATTAAATCTTAGTTAGAACTTCGTCTTCGTTGGTTATGAATACAGAGTTTAAGTTGCAACTAGGACTATATAAATTTCTAGTTAAAATTTCGAAAAAAGTTCGTTTTAGAAATATGGGCGTTAATCTTCCTTTAAATTGATTACTGTAAAAAAGACGTTGCAGCAAACTTGAAATTCTTAAAAGTGAATTCTTGGTAGGAAAATAAAACGATTGTTTTAATTGAAAATTGAACATTTAACATAAATGGCCCTTTAAATCAAGAATTATCACTCACAAATATAAGGTAAAAGTTAATTATGAGTGACTATTAATAAAGCTTTAGCTAGTTAAAACTAAACTACATTAATGTAATTATACTGTATAATACATTTTTGTTTTTGACAGTTAATTTATTGATTTGAAGAGAAATTAAAATATTGTCAGACACAATGGATAAGTAAATGAAACTACAACAGAGAGTAGGTCTAGGCTATGTAAAAGATAGTGTATTACACAGTCTGGCCTAGATGGTTAAACAACCTATTCATTGTACCATATGCTGTTTCTGTAGGCCTACATTGTAAATTAATGTTTTACAATACTTACCCAAGCTAATACTGTAAAAAATCCTTTCTTCTCTTCTATCCCAGTAAACAAATGCTACGGTCCTAGCACACGTTTGGGTATCTTCTTTGACCCATATTAACAAAGTGCAGCAGTTTTGAAAGTTAGCTATTTGAAGATGTGGTGGATTTTATTGCAACAACATCCTATCTATGTTATTATTTTTTTATTTTGCAATCAGCATTCCATTATACTTGTTACTTGTTACTTGTATAGCGCCTTTCTTTTCAGTTACAAAGCGCTGTGAGCGACTCTCCACAATAAGTCTGAAACATCCCCCGAGTAAAGCTTGCAAAGAACCAAACCCATGTGAGCTAACTTAACTAATGCAATAAAGCAGTACAAAAATAAGAAAACAATAAACAATAACGATCAAGCTAGGTGAGAGGAACTATTGAAAAAGGTGTGTTTTTAGATGTGCATTGAACTGCCTAAGCGAATGACAGGATCTGAGAGAATTAGGCAGATCATTCCAAAGTTGGGCAGCGATTGAAGGGAATGAATTGTCACCAATACGTTTATGGTAGACCGGTCGAACAAGTTGGATGGAGTTTGAAGATCTTGTTAAGCGCACATGGGTACGTAGTGATTTGTAATTGGATATTTACAAAGGACAGACGCCAGAAAGTGATTTGAAAACAAAGAGAAGTTTAAATTGAATTCTTTCCTGTAGAGGCAACCAATGGAGATCACGAATAAGTATGTGTACGTGACTTACAAGAAACAATGAGTCTAGCTGCAGAATTTTGAAGTTTATGCAGGGTATATAAATCCTTTTTTAACAGGCCACTGTACAGTGAATTGCAGTAGTCGAGTCTTAGAAGTACCAGTGTTGTAACAGCAGCATGGCAGGTATCACTACCTATGAACTTTCTGATTCTCCATAAGTTTCTTAGATGGAACTTAACAGCCTTGCTAACATTAGATACTTGTAGGCTAAGACCTGCTGACGAGTCAATAGTCACTCCAAGAGTGCAAACACTTCCGGAAGGATAATTAATGGTGTCCCCTATCAACAGGCTTAAACCTTTAACATGATCTAAGGAAAGATGACTCTTAGAGGCACAAACCAAAAACTCAGTCTTCTTTTCGTTCAGCTTCAGTTTGTTGCCTAACAACCACTGCTGAATATCAGCAACACAGGGGGACAAGGTCTGTAAAGTGGAGACAGTGCTGCTAGCATTACTGGGGTCAAAGGTTACATAAAGTTGAAGATGATCGGCGTAAAAGTGGAATTGAATGCCATAATGCCCGATAATATCGCTGAGTGGGCAAATGTAGAGACTGAATAAACATGGGCCAATAACTGAACCTTGGGGCACTCCATAGAGTAGGGGATATGGGGCAGAATATGAACCAGAAATACAAACCCTACTACTTCTACCGCGTAGGTAGGACTTAGTCAATTCAAGGGCACACCCAGTAATGCCAAAAACAGATTCAAGACGTTTAACCAGAATGCAGTGATCTACTGTGTCAAATGCAGCAGAGAGGTAAAAAAGGACAAGCATGACACCCATGCCTTTGTCAACAGTAAGAGCAATGTCAGTAGAGCGGTTTCGGTGCTATGGTGACACCTATAGGCAGGCTGTAATGGTTCAAAGAGTTGGTAATCTTTTAGATATTTATTGAGTTGGTTAATTATCACTCTTTCAATCAGCTTTGAGCAAAAAAATAAATTGGAAACAGGACGGCAGTTCATCAAGATAGCATTACCAAGACTTGGTTTTTTCAGTATGGGTTGGAGAACAGCATGTTTAAGGGAGTGAGGAAAAACTCCAGAAGACAAAGATGAGTTTAAAAGTTCAGTCAGTATTGGGAGTACAAATGATAAATGTTCTTTTAGCAGCCACACATGAAGTGGGTCAAGGCAGCACGACTTTGATGGACTCCGACCAATCACTTTTGAGATATCCTCATGAGAAACTGTGTTAAAGTTTAGTAGAGGCATGAGAACAATGTTCCACACAGGTGGGTGACTGAATTGTCACAAGGTCATTGCGAATATCGGCAAGCTTCTGGCTGAAAAAATCAGCAAACTTGTTGGCAAGAATCTTTGAACAATTATGATCAGGATAGACTTGTGGTTGATGTTAAGTAAGGTGTTTAAGGCCGAGAAAGCAGTTTTACTGGAGCAGTTGTTCAATATACTCCAAAGTATTCAGCTTTAGCTGCAGAAATACATGATCTTACTTTGCGTTTAGCAATAAGGAATAAATTCCAATTGTCGTCAGACTTATTCTTATTGAACCTCCGCTCGAATCTTCGGCGATAATATTATATGACTTGCCTGAGATTCATACAGCAGCCAACTCACGGGTAAGAGTACTAATTACTCTGTGTGGACTTTATCTTTATCTCAGAAATCAATAAAGTATATTAGTGAATGAACACAAATTATGCTCATTTACAGATGTTGTGGGAAATACATAATAATTTACACAGTACATATATTATATTTTGTTTTGCTGCACAATAAAAACATTATATTTTAGGTTTTAATAATTACCTAATATTTACCTCCTGCTTCATAGTCTAATTTACTATTGTGTATTCCAGTTGTAGCCGTTTGAATTGTAGATAGTCAGGGTCAAATCTTGGAGGAAATACATTATTGCTTCACATGTCTAGCAGTTTAGGCAAAAGCGAAGGCTTAATCGAACACTTAGTTATAAAAGCATGAAATTTGGCACAGATGTACTATGAACCATACAAAATATTTTCAGGTTATGGAACATTTCTAGCAGTTTAGGCAAAAGTGAAGGCTTAATCCGACACTTAGTTATAAAAGCATGAAACTTGGCACAGATGTACCATGAACCATACAAAATACTTTCAGGTTTGGAATCATGTCAATAGCGCCTAGGCCTATATAGGTCAGAAACGGTACATTTATATTTTCAGCCATATTTAATGTCAAATTGAATTATTAATCTTAGTTCTCCATTTATATATTGAATAACAGTCACATAATTAATATAGTTTTAATGACAGTTTATGTATATTTTCATAAAAATACCAATTAACATCTCCCTATTATAGTGATCAACAACTAAAATTCTATTTTATCCATAATGTAAGAAAAACGTGTATCTCAAAATCTTTAAGATAGTATAATATATACTCCAAGTATCGAAATGCACGTCATGAATTTCGATATTTGGAGCATTTCGAGACTTGGAGTATGTATTATACTATCTTATCTGAGATTAATCAATGGACCTTTCGGTTTTCAAAATCTTTATTATATAAAAAATGGGAGTGATAGTCCTAAAAGTATCGATGATATTTAAATGCGATCTTTAACTTATAAAACACATCACATTTTAGCACACTCAAGTATCCAACATTTGTAAAACTATATTTGCTGTTTTAATATGCAACATATTTCTATAAACCTCAGACTGAAATTATTTAAATAATTATCTCCCTTGCCCCTTACCGAAGTAGAGGGCAAAGGACATTGCAATAGCGCACGTCTATCTGTCTGTCTGTCTGTATGTGTGTATTTCGTGTGCATGTCCGTCCTGGCGCATAACTAAAAAACTACTGAACCGATCTACTTCCAATTTTTACACATTGACAATATTATATAAATTGCAATTCTCCTTGAATTTGGTGCTGATCGGAATTAAGATGCAGATTTCAGAACGTTATTTATATATTTTTTAGTGGCAAAACTCGAGCGGAACGTTAGACCAAGTCGTTTTGCTAACGGGCTGACGAATCAACCGCGGACCGACTTGAGCGGAACGACCATGTGTGAAATTTTGGCCGGCGGACTAGAAGCAGTCCGGACGGCGTACAAGCCCGATTGATAAGTACTCAAATAACCATGGAATATTCATTTTATATCCTAGTAACATTTAAAATGAACTATATTCCCTTCATCAGTGGTCATTAATTAACAAATTAAAACTAAACCCCTTTAAATGCTAGGTGATGCAGATTTGTTTTAGTCGGAGGATACTCCAAGACATGGATCTCTATATTTGTGATCATCAGTTGCAATAACATACTTTGATAGCCATACTTGATCGTCTTCTCACTATTGTATTTCTTAGAAGTCTAGCGAGGATCTTGACTTGTCATTTTTCTGTTTATATCCTCTGGTATCCTGATAAGCAGCCTTTCGAAAAAAATAAATCAGGGTCTATCCGATCAATATGTGTAATTGTTCTGTAGGTCTGGATAAATAAATATATATGTATCTCCCCGATGTTGGTGTTCATCAGAAGTAGGATATAGATTTTAGAACGTTATTTATTTATATAGTTTTGTCGCAACTGACAGAGTCAACTCGAGCGGATCGATCGACTGAGTCATTTGGCTAGGCCAGGCTTACTCGAGTGAATTGGCCACGGACCGACTCCAGCGTACCGTCCATGTGTCAAATTCTGGCCAGTAGAGTAGAGGCAGCCCGGAAGGCATATAAGACCAACTGATGGGCTTTTTACTTGATGCCTATGCTTGGCCTCGTTTAGCTAATGGATTAGAGAAGTAAGATGCACATAACATTTTTTTTTAACTGCTGTCCCAATTAAAAAGAAAATCTTATAAATAATAAAATATGAAAACTACAATAAGATGCACAAATAATAGATAATCTGAGATTACAAAGTCTCGCCTTACTGTCGCGCCATATCTTTGTATCCGCTCGTTGTTGTATTGTAGCGGCATAATATTACTTGCTACAGATATCAGGTGAAATGACGGTAGTCCAGCTGTACAGATGCACTTTTTATGTGTTAAGATAATCGAACGTATGAGGTTCAATAATTTTGCAATAATAATAACAATAACTAGATTTGAACTCGTCACTGAGAACTGTGCAGTTCAATATCAAGTCTGCCACCCTCCCTCGGGTCGTCAAGGAATTAAAGAAAGAAAGAGGTGGGGGAGAGGTAAGACAAACATTAATTTTTTCCATGATGACGTCATCAAAGTGAAAAATAAATGACACATTCCCCTACACCTACAAAACAAAACAAAACAGGGATTTCAGAAAGGAACTGTACATTATTGCCATTACCATTAATTACGCACGTCGCATGAATGGCGCGGTCGGTTAAGCATGTGTTCCAAAGAAAATAAAGTCGTGGGTTCGAATCGCTTATAGATATTCAATATTTTTTCCCAATTTTAAGAAGTTATTTTTGTTCAATATTATGTATCTTAATTTTCATTTCTAAATAATGTTTTTTTTTCTTTGTAAAATAAACGTTATATTCATTAAAAAATTCCTATCTTATTAGCTCTTTGAAAGAAACCAAATATAATAACTTGTGTCTGTAACGTATTTAAGCGTGGAGGAACTCGCGGACAATGTGAGGGGTCGCTTTTGTTTTGTATTCAGATGTCAATATGACGACGTCACAATGTCCGATCAGTCATAATGATCTATAAAATCATAAAAACTAATGTGCTTTCAGAATATGTAATATAATTCGGGGGTCACTTTCATCCTAAGGAGCTATAACTGACTTTAAATAGGCATGATTTTGAGCATTTAAACATTTTAACGCACGCGTACGCGCACGTTATAAGGTACATGACGTTCATTCTTAACCTGAAGTTTTATGCTTATTGAATATGATAGAAATTGTCAATCGGTTATGATGATATGGGGGTCATAAAAGTATTAAGAAAATAAAGATGTGAGGGTCAGAAAAAAAAACATTTTTGACCATGACGACGTAATCAAAATGTAAAAAAAAATTCACATTTTATGATAGATAATTGTGGCAGCTATAACATACTCAAAGTTGGGAGACGATAGATCAAAGATAAGCAAGATACGCTAAAATGAGTATTTTAACTATTGGCGTCATAGATAAAATAAATATTCAGTTTTTTAAATTAAGATGACAATGTGATGCCGTCAAAATGTCCTATCAGCCATTATGATCTATAAAATCATATCAACAACTCATGTGCTTTGTAATAAACTGGTTTTCATATTGTATTAGTTGCAAATGTTTTTAAAATGTTTGTAAAGGGCTTCCCCGACAAAGTTGTACGTGAAAAATAAAAATCCTAGTAATTTTAAGTGACCCTTGGTAAGTGAAGTTTAATAAATAATATGTGTATCAATTAGATAAGTATGTCACTCTCAAAAACCTGGTTTACTCTTTACTTACAGTGAATTATCTTACTAACTTTGGAAGGAGTGACGAACTAAAAGATGTTGGCGAATTCCAAATTCCTGGTAAGATTTTTTTTTGCCATTCTTTATAAAACTTATATAGAATTAAGAGTTAAAATATTGCCGACACTATTAGAACATAAACGACAGATACACGATCGAAAACTGTCAAAACATTTGACAACAAAGAAGAATTGTATAGAGGGCTTTCAAATTTGCAGCTAGAAACGTCTGGAACCAGCTTCCACATGACGTCCGAAATTTGTAAACACTTTGTGAGTTCAAGTCTGAACTTACATCTTTTCTTTTTATTTCTCATTTTGATTAAATACAATAACTGTCTTTCTCAGCTCGGCATTTATTTTTTGAAGCCAATGTCTCGATTACAACTCATGAGCACCCGGTCGTCCTTTGTTTGAGCCACCTAGGCAGAGGTCTGGAAATGCGCCAGTGTGGTGATGGATGGTGACTCCGAAGAGTATTTGCATCTTATTTTGCCTATCTTTCCCATTCATGTCTGGTCATTCATAAAATAAATATACATAAAAATAAATAAATAAATAAAATAAAATAAATTAATTCAAAATAATAATGCAGAAAAAAGGCTGCATGTACACTCTGCAGGTGGAAAACGGCGCCGCGAGCAGCTCTAACAAGAGATGGATACGTGCGCCTAATAAGCAATTAGTAGAGCTCCGCATAGTACACTACAAATTAATTATTGTACGAGGGTTGGATTTAATGCTTGAAAAAATTTTTGATTGCATTATAAATCTAACCTAAATACAATATTTTCAAGGTAGTGTACGATGTAAGCTCTACTAATTGCTTTATAAGTCAATCACGTTAGGTATTTATTAGAAATTTAATCTTACTCCAGTTGTAGAGGCCATCAGTTGCTATAGTGATATTATAAAGTAGTTGTGCGTATGCATTAAGCTGCGCGTATTTTTAATTTTGATGACATACCTGGCCAATGAAAACCTAATCAACATCATTGAGTTCTTTGAATAAAAGGCACATTTTATGGTTCGAGCCGACGGATAAAATCTGGCAATAATTTCGTCTAGACTAAGACCACCTAGGCTACTCACTGTGCCTAGTTCTTCCTCAACTTTCTTGCCCGCGTCGTCAGCTAACGTCGCGATTCGATTGAGCCTTGACCTCCTATGACTACATTTCGAAGGCTTGTACATCTTGAGACGTTAGAAACGCCTCAAACACTATCATTCCGAATTTCTCGGTGTCTTTGGCTTTTTTGGAAATCATCGAGTCCAGGAAAGCCTTGAAATCTCCTTCTGCAAACAGTTTAAACCGATTATCATCAACTTCGGACTTTATTTGCTTCATAGTTACGACAATGTTGTGTTGGGAATAAGGAGAATGTACGAGTATCGTCTGCCTGAACTTCAAGAGGTCCGACTCGCGGGGTTTCATTGGGATGTTGTCTTATTTCAAAATGTATTCAACAAACTAGGGGGCGTATTTCAGAAGACAGTTTCAAATATACTATACCAATTTTAATATGACGCCCCCTTTCACACGGTAGTACTATTTTAACGTTTTATTGTGTGCCTACAAAATCAGGGCTGTCGCATATTTTGCAATTCTGTAGTCCGCGCATTGTCTAGCAATCTTCGCGGTGACGAAAAAATGATGAATTTTCTTTTAGAACACGAAAATCAAGCCGAGCGTCCAATAATAAAAAAATTATTGGACGCTGGGGAATAGGCAAATATCATTGCGAGTTACAGTGATGACATCACGATTGACTTATAATATTTAGTATTATTATTGATTACGCTATCCGTCTCTCGACATTGCGCATTCAATGATTTCTCGCCACTTGATCCTGTCGTGGGCTGGATGTGTCTCGGTTTTACAGTATATATTTATTAATCCTTTCAATTCGTTTTTAACTTTGCTTATCCATGTTGTTTTAGGTCATCCCATTGGTCTTCTTACTTTTCGTATTGCTTTATGTAATGGTATTTTCGCGTGGGAGTTTGTCGGTAATCCTACAAGGTGTCCATACCATATTAGTCTTCTTCTTTTTACTTTTGTACTCCATTTCTCCTGGTGTGTTAGTTCGTATAGCCTCTGGTTTGTCACTTTGTGATACCATTTTATATTTAATAGTTTCCTTATTAGTTTGCGCTGAAAAATGTCTATTTTTTCCTCTATGTACTTATCCGTTGTCCATATTTCTGCATTGTATAGGAAGATACTGCTAATATATGTTTTAAAAAGTTTGATTTTTATCTCTGTCTACATTTTCTTATTTTCTAAGGCATATTTAATTTTGTTGTATGTTCCCATTGCTAAAGTCTCTCTTCTGTTGATATCTTTATTTGTCTCTACGATAGTCCTCAGATATTTACATTTATGCCAATTTGCATTTTTTCCCCTTGCGATAATGTAGGCCTACTCTTCTGTTTTATTACTATTGATTGTTAAGTTATATTTATTTTAAGTAGTTGGTAGGATTTCTTTAACTCTGTCAATCTATTTTGTTTTTCGCGCAATAAAAGAAATGTCGTCTGCATATTGCATATGTAGTCCACATTCTGTGAAAGTCTGAAGGTTATTTTCTCTCCAAATGAATTTGAATGCGTTGGCAAGGTAGAGCGTAAATAGTATGGGTGATAGACAATCTCCTTGTGGGATTCCAATATTTGAGGGTATATATTCACCGATTTCCTTTCCTATGCGTAATTTTAATTTTACTTCGTTTAGTAATATTTTAATCATATGTAGTTAATCTTGGTTTAGTATTTCTTTTAATATTTCTATTATTTCTCCTCTTTTCACAGTATCGAATGCACTACTTATATCGAGTAGGATAATTATGATTAAATCAAATTTTGATAATCTGTTGACGTTATTGCCTTTTCTGCTAGGACTGTGCAAGCGAATACTTGTTCTGTTGTACTACGTCCTCGTCTATATGCTGCTTGCGAGTTTGGTATAATGTCATTTATTTTATCACTTATTCTGTTGATCATGCAGATTGCTAGAATTTTTCTAATTGTTAAGAGCGTTATTGGTCTCACGTTTTTATTCGGACCTTGTGTTTTACCTGCGCCTAATAAGATGATATTATTTTTATAGCTAATTTTGAGGATTGACGTCTGCCTAAAAGGTTATAGTAGAACAATTCAGTTGTTTTTATTTCGTAGCACTGACATTTATAACCACATATGGTCTCTAGGTTATAACATTAACATTTCGTTACCCAGGCATGAGGCAAACGGTCTAAAGACTTTAACAATATACAAAAAATAATCTTAATATCTATGTTTTGTTCGCCTATCTTATTTACCTTTAGTGATCAAGTGATAGAGAGAGCAGCTTAGCTCAGTCGGATAATCTGGTGGTAGCCGCTGTGTGTGCGCTGAACCATGGGGATCTCTAGGTCCCCGGTTCAATTCCCATCGTTGCCTCTCCTTGTGTTTCAGCTAGAGGGCTGAAATACAAGTTACAATTAGCGCACCGTCTTTCTGATGAGACGTTTAAGCCGTTGGTGCCGTGTACATTATGGCCAATGTGCACGTTAAAGAACGCAGTAAACTCTTCGGAAAAGAGTAGGGGTTTGTCTCCCGCTGTACTGCCCAATCAGAACCAGAAGGACCCCACTGGAAATAAGTCTTCTTCTAGACTTTCGTGGGCTATCCTTGGTGTTTAAATCCAATACAAATCCAATCCAATCCAATGTAGCATGATTCAAATCCTAGTTTGAATATTATTAATATGATTTCTAATTATATAACTAGCTTATGCATGGCTTGGTCATTGTAACTTGTAGGGTCATTGTGCTGATTTGCGGATGGGCCTTCCTAGCTAGCAGTAATGAGTCGTTACATTTTCCCCTACTCTTCCGAAGATGCAATAGTTTATTTAAAGTGCACACGAGCCAGATGTATTCACTGGACCTCCATTTTAAGTTTTTATTCGAGAAGACTTAGTTCTTCCAACTGAACCACTGGCGAGGAGCGGCCGGAACCAGCGCCGATGTTAAGGCTGTATTATTATTATTATTATTTTATTATTATTATTATTATTATTATTATTATTATTATTATTATTATTATTATTATTATTTATTATTATTTATTATTATTATCTTTATTGGTCTAATATATTATTTAAAATAAATACATCAGAAATTCTTCATTTATACACTGCAATAAAAGGTAAGAAATTCAATATACAATTATATATAAAAGGTTAAGAAACACAATTCAATTACAATTTAAAATAGAACAAGTTATGTTAAACGGCAAAAACAATTCAATATATACAATTCAAATAAATACTTTAGGTAATACAATAGAATTTACAATTATTAATTAGATTGATATTGATATGATATGATCAAGGTGTTCTCTCCATGGGTAGCAAAAATTATCTTTCAACATATTGGTTGTAAATTACAATAGAATGTGGAACAAACGATTTGTTATAGCGTTTAGTACGACTAGGTAAAGAGCGAATACGGATATGGGATGGGGGAAAATTGTACTCGTTGTAGAGTGGATGATCATTTTGAGAAAGTATGCGTCTTACCATGGAGAGAACACCTGCATTATACCTAAAATTGAGCTTAGAAGAATCTACTCCTATTGTACGCCCTGCCCTTTTAGTGATCTTCGCCAACAATCCCTTATCTTTTTCATATAAGTTAGCTTCCCATATAATCCGACAGAAAGAAATCACACTGAGTATCAATGATTGGTAGAATATTTCTAGAATTTCTTTATCAACATTAAATTTCCTAAGTTGCCGTAACATATGAAGTCGTTGCTGGCCTTTTTTGTATAGTCTAAGTGTATTACTGGACCATTCATATTTTTCATCAATCACAGTACCTAAATATTTGTACTCTGGAACAAATTTAATATGTTCACCATCAATATTCAGTGGTTCATGATCTGACCTATTTTTCTTCCTAAAATCAATGATAAGTTCACATGTTTTCTTTAGATTGATTTTAAGGAAATGGTTCTTACACCAATTTGAAAAATAGGTCACATCATTTAAATAATTATTAAGGGATTGGGGGCCATTGTTTAAACTGACAAGGACGGTGTCATCAGCGACACCTAGCGACAGTAGCTAGCTTGGCCACTTGACTCGACCAAATTTGGAAGAGGTGAAGAAAACTATTTGCTTGCATTTGGTAAACTATACAAGTGCTTATAGATATGATATGAAAGTTCTTATCCACTGCCAAATGCTCGAGTATGCTTTTTTATCCAGTATAACTACACCGTTTTTTAGATTACAATATCTTTATTTTGTTTAGTCCTGTTTAATCCAGAATGCATATTCTTTAGTCACCATTCTTTAAAAAAATAGTTTTGGCTCTGTATCATTATTTTTAAAATATCTATCGTCTGTTTTTTCCCCAAGCAAAGATTATCGAGGCATTGCAGGTGCAACATCCACACCATTTTCCCTTGAAATTACTCTAATATTGTTTCTTGTAGGATTTAATTGCTCTCTAAGCAATTTTGTAATTCTGAATTTACGTTTGTATTCTGGATCTGGATCTGGATATGGTTGAGTCGGCAGTTTCAACCTAGGTCGTACTTTCGCCAACTATGATGTTATTTCAGTTTTAGTCACTGATCTCTGTGTTTGCAAGATGTACATTTTTATTTTCATTAAAAAATATATATTTTATATTTTTGGAGGTCATTTCATATATTATTTTATTTTAATTCTGTTTTGAATCTTGTTAGTGTTATGAATTGGCTTAAACTTTTTGTGCGCTCGCAATTCGTTCCAGTCTTGTATGGTTCTTGGAAAGTAGTAATATCTGTTAACGTCCTTCTTTGTGATGATTCTTTAAAGTGCCATGTTTTTTGCTGACCTGGTTCTCTTTTCTTTCGATCGGGAAAGATACGTCTCTGGGTCTTTGCCAACCAAACTGTTTTGAATTTTGTACATCCTGTTAAGTCTCGCCTTTTTTCTCATTTCCTGGAGTGTCTCCCAATTCAGTCCAATTAGCATTTCAGTCACGCTGCTATCTCTGTAGTAATTGCCCATGACAAACCTTGCTGCTCTTCTTTGGATTGCCTCAATTTTGTCAATATATTTTTTGGTGTGGGGATCCCATGCGCGTGACGCATATTCCAATGTTGGTCTAACAAGTGTTTTGTACGCGATAGCTTTATTAGCTTGTGGTGCAAACCACAAGTTTCTTTTAACAAATCTTGAAGTTGTGTGTGCTTTGGAGATCATGAGGTCAATGTGATTACCCCATTTCAAATGCTTATTGAACTGTACACCTATGTATGGATGGCTATTGACGTCTTCTAAGACGACTCCCCTGAGGTTGAACATGGGTTTAGGAAGATTTTTTTGTAGGTGATTTGCATTATTTTACATTTTTTGGGTTAAATTTAATTTCCTATCGGTCTTGCCATTGATTGAGTTGATCCAGGTCTTTTTGTAAGGTCTGAAGCTTTTCTTGAGTTTTGCCAAATGCATACAACAGGCAATCATCAGCGAATAAACGAACATGATTCCGCACTCCCCAGGGAAGATCGTTTATGAATATCAGGAAGCCCAGTGGCACGATCACTGTTCCTTGGGGTACGCTAGATATCATCGCTCAGTCAGATGAAACTTGTTCATCGACGACTACTCGCTGGATTCTCTTTGTGAGAAAATGCCTGAGCCAAGAGTGCAAACGTCCTCTGATTCCGTAACAATTTAACAGTTTTTCATGAGGAACTTTGTCGAAGGCTGTTGCGAAATCGAGTATTGCATGTTGGGCTGTTTTCCTTTCTCTAAGTTTGATGCTATGTTCTGGATGGTAACAATCAGTTGTGTCTCTGTGGAGTGTTTGGAAGTAAAACAGTGCTTATTCAGTGTCACTACGATTACGTTTGCTCCTCTTGGTATTCGTCTGTTTCAAGTCACATGAAAAAGAAATTGCATTGCAAGTCATGTTGGCCAAAGAAAATTGGACGAGCTTGGTCTGCTAAATGTAAATGACAGAGTTATCCAATTAAAATTAGACCATGTATATAAAATAGCTAATTCTATAGGACCAGAATATCTTAATACACATTTTATCAAAGTTTCCAAAAGGCATAATTACAATACGAGACAAAGGAGAATAAACTTTGTAAAACCTAAAATAACCAGTCAAAACAGTAAGACATTTTATGTTACGGTTATATAAGAGTGGAACAAACTACCCTGTATGATCAAGTCTTCACCGAGTTTAAATATAATAATCAAAATAATAATAATGATAATAATAATTTAATATATTAAAGCGCCAATATCACTAAACCGAAGTAAAAATCAAAGGCGCTGAGCATGTTCAGATGTTAAAAAGGTGGGTTTTGAGTTTGGTCCTAAATATAGCAACTGAAGTTGAGTCGGTAATATGTTTTGGGAGGGAATATATTCAAAAAAAGAGTAAAATTTTATTTAGCTACAAAATCTGAAATGACAAACAATCTGTAAACAGTTTTAACATATAAATATGCTTTAAACATGAACATCTTTTTATTGTTCATTGTTTTGTTATTTGTAATGTGTTGTATTATACTCAAATATTTGACCACTTTGTAATACTTTCCTTGGAGTAGGACGTGTCTCGTGCAGCAGCAGACAATCTTTTCTATTAATAAACTCCGTGTATAATACCAACTATGAATAAGTCTACTTGCTCTGGATCGACATCAGTCCCAAGTGAATTTGAAAGCTACGTAAGAAAAACTCTTCCTGAGATATTGCAGGGTCAAGCAGATCTTGAAGAAAAATTAGGCAATATAATATCGGATAACGTTTCTACTCTATCAAAACGCATTGATACCGTCGAGATTGCAAGTGAAATAAATGACCAGGAGATTCAAAAACTCAATGGACAATGCGGTAAGCTCAAAGAACTTATCAACAAAAATGAACGATTCTCTAGAATAAATAACCTGCGTATTTTAGGTGTTAAACATACTAACAATGTTGAAAACTGTAAAGAAATCGTTCAAAGTATTTTGAAGCACTTTGAGTTCGAAACCCCACCAACCAGTGAACGTGCTAATCGAGACGGAGGGCGGGAAACTTCACATATTTTAGTAAAATTTCTATCACACAGAAGTAAAGTTCATGTATTAAAAAACAAGGCCGTCTTAAATAAAAAAGGATAATATATTATTGATGACCTTACTCCATTGGATCTAGCAGAAAAACGAAATTGGAAAGCCGAAGTTAAGTACCTTTACGACCACGGCACAAAATTGAGATTCTATGCAAGGAAGTAGCGAACTTCATCAGTAGAAATGTACAAGTTTAAAACTTGTAACTCCACGCCCGCCCATACTACGTATGATTATTGCACTAATATTCAATATAATTATAAGGACACTATGTCTTATTGATTACAAGTTAAATATTTTACTTATACCTTTATATTTTCATTACTCATGAAATAGCCAAGATTAGTAATTTAGAAAATGGCATCATGTATTCCTTGTTGTCCTGAAAATTTGCATTTTTATTGTCTTGGCATTCCTGATGCAAAGTCTGAGCTGCTGCATGTGTATTGCAAGTGTATTAAATACTAAGAGCCCATCTTTTTTCTTTTTTGAGGGGGACAACCTGTGTTGTATTTGTGTGTTTTTTTTTTTGTATTGTATGTTTTTTGATGTTTTTTCTTTTTTTTTTATTAAAGTTATTTAAGTTACTCTTTTTTACATTTAGTTTAAACACAGAACTTAAAATGTTGTCTTTGTTTCTCCTTTACCGTTCCATAGTTTTGATATTAATTCTGATACTGTTATAAATAATGATGCAACTAACATATTAACTAATCCCCTTACTAACACTGCATTCGACAAGTTTGATGATCAATCAGATAGTCTTGTTAATCAGTTAAACTCTATTTCATGAACACTTGCTGATTGCTCATATTTTAATATTATTCAATTCAATGACAAATTTGATAAATCATTTAATGACAAACTCTCCCTTTTTCACTTAAATATTAGAAGTTTAACAAACAAAATTGACTCTTTAGAACAATTTTTAAATTCATTAATTTTGAATTTTTCCATAATTGGTTTATCCGAGACTTGGTTAAATAGTACCACACCAAATCCGTTTCTTGTCAATTATTCATTTTTTTGCGCAAAACAGAAAAACTGGAATTGGAGGAGGTGTAGCCTTTTTTGTTCACAACAATCTTAATGTTAAAATCAGAAATGATTTATCTCTTTCCCTTCCATATGAATCACTTTTCATTGAAATAATTAATATTCATAGTTGGTATAATTTATCGCCCACCTGATGGAAATGTGAAACATTTCACAGAAGAAATTAATTTAGTTTTAAACAAGATAAATTTGGAAAATAAAAGCTGTCATTTAACATGTGATATAAATATTTATTAAACAAAACAACATTTATACAAATATAATTAATCATAATTTTTATTCTGGTGTTTTAATTTTTGATGCATCAGATCACTTACCTATTTTCAATATAATAGATGACGATAATTATCATAATAAAAATATAGTTGATGATAATAATATGTTTATTAAAAATATGAATGAATTAAATAGCGATATAATTGAGGAAGATCGGTAAGATGTTTATCAGTCCAACGTTTCGTTTACTTTTGATGTATTCCTAAATAAATTTTATAAAATTCATAATAAGCATCTTACAAATCTAAAACCTCAGGCTAAAACGCATAAACCTAAACAACCTTAGATGACCCGTGGTCTTATCAAAGGTAGCAAGACTAAACACAAACTTTATAATAAATTCATTAATTCACAAAACGTCCAACATAAAAAAATTTACATTAAACATAAAAATCTTTATATCAAACTATGTCGGACTGCCAAAAGGAGATATTTTAAAAAATAAATTTCAATGTGTTAAAGGAAATCTTAAATTGACATGGAACGTAATAAACTCAGTTTCAAATCCTGGGAAACACAAGAAAACATTTCCCACAATAATACAAGACGGTTTAGATATATTAACATCTCAGCAAAAAAATTGTGATTCCTTTAATAAATATTTCTCCCAGATTGGTACTACATTGTCTAACTCCATACCAGATTCCAATATCGATCCACTGTCCTATTTACAAACTCCACTAGTATCTTCCTTCTTTATCGAGCCAGTTAGTGTCGAAGAAGTAATCTCAGTTATAAATAAGTTGGATCCAAATAAAGGATCTGGATTTGATAATGTTTCGTCCCGAACAATTAAACAAGTTGCCCCTTATACTAAATCATTTAACATTTTCCATAAACTGTTCTTTTACTTCTGGCCAATTTTCAAACTTATTAAAAATTGCAAAAGTTATACCTCTATGTAAAAAAAGGCGATAAAGATCAAGCTTCAAAGTATCGACCTAATTCCAAACTGAGTATCTTTTCCAAAATAATTGAAAATTAATGCACCAAAGATTATATATATTTTTTTAACAAATATTCTTTATTCACATCAATATGGATTTCGTCCCAACCATTCTACTGCTCATGCCATCTAAGACCTATTCAATAACATTATAAATTCTTTCGAAAAGAAATCTTATTTATTATCCGTTTTAATTGATTTATCAAAAGCTTTCGATATCATTAATCATATTACTTGATAAACTGTGTAATTATGGCATAAGGGGAACCGCTTTAAATTGGTTCAAAACTTACCTTGAAAGTCGCAAACAATATGTTACTCTTGACTCTTTTAAATCGACAGTAAACGATGTAGTTTGTGGTGTTCCACAGGGTCTGTTCTAGGACCTCTTTTATTTTTAATTTTTATTAATGACCTTTATTGCTCAAGTAACTATTTAAACGTCGTCTCGTTTGCTGATGATGCCACATTATACTATTCAAACCCTGATATAAATACTCTTTTTGACACTGTTAATACTGAATTAATCAAAATTACTGATTGGTTCACTTCAAATAAACTTATTATTAATATACAAAAAACTAACTACATCCTTTTTCGTACCAAACAAAGAAAGACAAATCTTTCTGCATTACACATTAATATCAATAGGAAACAAATTGAACGCAAAACTGAAGTATTATTTCTTGGTGTCTATATTCATGAATCTTTGAGGTGGACCAATCACCAAAATTATGTTGCTAGGAATATCGAAAACAATTGGTGTTATTAGTAGAGTAAGACATTTCTTTCCAATTAATATTTTGCTTTCTTTATATAACACCTTAATACAACCATATATTTTGTATTGCTATATAATTTGGGCGGGCGATTATCCTTCCAACCTCCACAGTCTAAATACGTTAATAATAACAGCTGTTCGTTTTATTACATTTTCTTCCCACATCACTTCTTCCGAACCACTTTTTAAAAAATTAAACATACTCAAATTAAATGATCTACACAAAATGCAAATTGCCTCTTATATTTTTCAGTTTTTTCATAACGAACTTCCACCAAACATTGCTAATCTTTTTAAAATCAAACCCTTATCCCACAAGTATAATTTACGTAATGTAAACAAACTTTGATTACTTCATATTCCTTATGTTAAACTTATGTTATCTGAACATTTTCTTTCCGTATCTGGACCACGTCTATGGAATGGTCTTGATGACAACTTTAAAAAATGTATATCTCTTCCAGTTATTGGAGAAAAACAATATTTCGACCTATCCTCAGGTCTTTATCAAGGTACGTGAAAAAACTAGCAAAAAGTAGACACACATAACCACTGTAGTGGGAGGAGTTAAAGAATAACAATGCGGATTATAATGAGAGTAATTAAAATCGAGTAGGCCTATACATTGGTAGTAATAAACAGTTTGCAATGAGAACGGAGATTAATAGTCGTTCCCACATTATGCCGACAGTATAATAAACAGACTATAGTATATTTACCAAAATTCCAAATAAAAGCAGGAAATAGAGAAACTTAGCATAACATTTAGGCCACAATGGACGTATGTAAAATAATAAATATATAATGTTAAGAGCGAGGTAAAAAAAATCAAAATGAATCAATGTTATGAAAAAGTACAATAAAAATGCGAAAGTTCTGGTCCTGACGTCTGAGTATATATAGTGCTGCCTGCTGGTTTGTTAATACTGAATTAAATTAACACAAATGAAATAAATTCAACAAATTCAAAATGCATGAAGCCTGCGATAATCACTGTTCAGTGAAGAGCTCACAAAAGTTCAAACTTCAAAGTCCTAAATGTTCTCCATAAAATGGCGATGATTAAAACCTTACTTAAAATAACATTTGAAATAATAAAAAAGATATGTTAACTGTTAAGTAATCTGTTCCTCTCGGTCTCCGTGCATAAATAAATATGTGTATATATTTAAAGAGTGCAGGTTGTAACGCCTGCTATGTTGGAGAATAACTGACATTTCAAAACACGCATACTTGAGCAGTTAACAGTTGTCAAGAACTTCCATATCCTATCTATAATCACGAATAGTTTAACAAATAAGGAAATAGTTGATTTCACCTCTTCAAAATACCAATTGAAAATCCTAGGCATATAATGGGAACAGTCCTCACTCAAAAATCAAATCTACCACTTTTAGTTTAAATTAGTCATTTGTGATTGAGTTCTTTTTCATATTGGTTCTTGTCTTTATATCTATTCATGAACTCTTTATCATTTGATATGGTTCACCTTGCATCATGCTATGAGTCCTATTTTCTAATGATAGTAGAGTGCCTAAACGTCAAAATATGGAAGAATATATCATACCTCACTGATCAATAATGTGTCAGAATCTGACATAACAATTTTAAAGAATCCCAATTTTTGAGTTAAAACGACGATTTTTGGTACAAAATAAATTTTTTGACATTTATACTGATATGCTCTGTATGTAAAAATACCGTTTTAACCAATAAAGTATTATACTTCGATGGTCAATTATATATCAGAATCTTCTAAAGGCATTGGTAAAAAAAAATTAGATTTGTCTACATATAAAACTATAATTGCAGTTCTTGGTATATAAAATTTACATTTTAACCAGTATATTACCTTACTAGTCAATAACATATCAGAATCAGAAACGTAAAGGTTTTTTGAAAATCCCAAAATTTGGCAATTGTTTTGGTTAAGAAACTGACTTTTGGTAAAAAAAAATATAGAGTTTTGTTGAGATTTAAACTATATCCTGATATGCCCTGTATGTTATATTTTATACCTCACTGATCAGTAATAGTGTCAGAATATGACAGACGGTTTAAAAAATGTTTCAATCAACTGAAAATTTCACCTGGCCTAAATACAGATAATTTTCATTAAAAATAGAGGTTTGGGCTTCGTTTTTCTATAGTAGTTAGACGCTTTCATAAAGCCTATAATGATCAACCCAATTTTGAACCTCACTGGGCTCACCCATAATCTATCAAGGCCTATAAGGATGCCCATTTCTTCCCGTCATAGTTTCGATGGGAGTGGGGATGCGTTTTGCTAGCAACATGGTCTTTAGTCTGCATGCCACCTATGGCCCTAGATGGATAAAGGGCAGTGTGCCCTTGGTGGTAGTTTGGGGGTAAAGCTTTGGGTCTTTAGTGGATTTCTGAAACCCGATAGTGAAACGATAGTGAAAATGGGTTTTAAAAAGTGAACCTTTAGAAATTTGAGGGTCTAGCATTGGGGGTTTGTGCACAGAAGGTACAACAATAGAGTTTTGAAATCTAAACAGTATAATGAATTTCTGAAACCAATAATTTGTAAATATTCTATTTAAATTTGTATTCATTTGGTGTTGTGGGGGACCTCTGAAGAAGCGTTTTATGTCTTTTACATTGTATACCTCAGCAGTAGCGATTTCACATCACTTTTGTGCAAATATCTTGAGGGAAGTACTGTATGTCCCATTGCCCTACCCCTTTTCCTTAATTTTACAGAGCGTGATATACCACATTTATTGGAAACGGAAGAGTAATTGACAAGCCTGAAAATTCTATTCCCCACCACCCCCGGCAGCAACCGAGGCATTTCTTTCCATAAGCGAACATCCATATAAGCAGTTCGACTCACCTCTGTTGACATTTTAGCGACTCACTAATAGCAACTTACTATTGTTTAGTATGACAGGACCAGTAGGCCTACATCAGAATCAATAATTAAGGTCCACCGAGAGGTATTCTCTTAGAATAACAGTGACCTTGCGCATCCACCCACCCATGTGTTGACCAATGAGTTGACAAATATAATTATAATTATTGTGCCATTTAAGGTATTTATAGTGATATTATTTTTAGTTCCTCGAACTACTAAGTATATATAAAATCAACATGAAACATTGGGGATATTTCCCCCTCCCCAACGTCAGACCCCGGCGAGTAAGCCGGTTGAACCAGCGCCGATACTACAGCTAAAAATTACTTCGCCCTTGACTTAAACGCTCCGGCAACCAACTCAAAATCTAGATTGTTACAAACTTTTATTTTCTTTATAATTATTCACCTTTATTTGCTTATTTCTGACTACATAATGATCATATTGATTTTAAACCTATTTATACAGGTAGGTCTTGCACTACAATAGTAAAAAATACCAAAATATATTGAAATATATATTTTACCAAAAATGCTATTTTTCACCACAAAACTTGAGATTTTTGTATTGGCTCCAGAGATTTTTCAAAACTGTATGCCCATACTAATACCTGTACCAAATTTGGCACTTTTGTCATCCGTGTAACAATCCTGGCCCTAAGGCACTCCACAATAAATAACATTGCCTGCATGCAGTCTCCACACCAATGTTGGCAGTAGATCCTGCTGAAACATGTTTGATTGTTTCATTGAACATAACAATGGCATTATTGGCTAATTAAAACTCTGAAATAATACGCCTGACATGAGCACAGTTTAATACTTCATCCTTTCAGACGTTTACCAACGTCGGGCCAACAACGTAACGTACTACCATTTTAACGTCGCACCGACGGCATACTGTGATGTTGACACAAAATGTATAATCACTGCTAACTTTTACCTCTAGCGAACGTCGGGCCAACAACGTACTGCGACGATGCGACGCGACGTCTATAATAATATTTAATATTTACAACCTACAACCAACTTCGGCCCAACGGTGCACAGTGGGCCAGAATCAATTCAAAGTGTGCCAAAAGTCGAAAATAGGTAATGTGACAACTTCAACTTTTAAAGGTTGTTTGAGGTCGAGAACATCCTAAATTATATTAATCCACCAATAATTTCATATTTAGTGAATTTTCATAGTGTGATATAACCATGTAAACATGAAAAAGTTGCATTTTACTCGTAAAATGATAAAATTGACAGTTTTGAAAAACTCCCTATGACCTTACTTAGATGAAAGCAGTCAACTTGATACTTCTTGCAGTATTTACCTATTGTTAACTAAATTAGATAGTAAAATAAAAAATGACATTATTGTTATATTTTTAGAATAAAGGACACTACATATGAGCCAAAAACGCTTAAAAACAATTTTTTCATAAAACCAACTTAAAAGTTAGAATTGCCGGCGATTTTCGTCATGATTTTGACATCAACATTTCTGGCAGAGCCTAAGCTTTACGTTAATGCCAAGTTTAGCTGCCAATATCTGCCACCCTGCATTTAGCAAGCGA
>NW_022719437.1:95874-127009 GCF_011630105.1 Anneissia japonica
AGAAAAATTTACCTGACCGTTTTCAATAGGGTAAACCTTGATTTTGTTTTTAAGGTCATTAAAAGATACTTCAGAAGTCTGAAAAGCTCACTTCCCGCAATCTAGAAATCAAAATTTTCCAGGGGCTAACATGATTCCGCCTCTCCCCCAGTTCCTCTTTAGGGTTCATCAATTCATTGAAAAAAGAGAGGGAAACCAAAATTTCAAAAGTTGAGAAAACCCGTCTCCCGACATATAGGAATCAACATTTTCCCAACACCGTCCTATTTGGGGTTCATCGGTTCATGGAAAACAAAATAGGCCTACGTATGCAACTACTCATTTTTTTTATACACACATAGGCCTGTTTACTGTAATAAGAATGACAAAGTTGAAATGACTGTTTTCAAGGGAGGGAAAATCTTGAACTTTAAAAAACTTAAATGTCATTAAAATACACCTCAAAAGTCGAGAAATCTCATTTCTCGCCATTTAGGAAACAACATTTTTCTGGGGAGGAACCCGACCCCCTTTCATTTTGAGGTCAATTATTCTATGAATAATTTTTTTTCCGACACTTTCTCTTTTGTTTTTATTTTTTTATTTATTTTTTTAAAAAACATTTTGACTCCATCCTAAATCTGAAGCCAAATTACCTCTGGAGATGATAAGGGCATCCCAAGGTAAGAGATGGGATGGGGGTAAATGCCCGATGAAGTGGGACCGCTCATTTAATTTCTTTTTTTCATTTATTTATTTAGCATCTATTCAAATACAACAATTATTGCTCACTCAAATTATAGCGATATTAGGTAAATTCAGTCTGTTTGACCGCGATCTTTTGTGCTTATTTTCACTGGTGAGGGGTGGACGCGGACTAAAGGGGTACTGCAGGTATCTTCTTAACACTCCACCATCCACCCTTTTCTTTGAAGAAATGTATTTTAATAATGTCACATTAAGTGTAAAATGTTCTAATTTGAATTTGACGGTCTAGAAACCCTCATTCGTGCCATACTGAGCTCTGGCAAGTTATTCTGTCTAGATCTTAAATTTTACGTCCTCCAATAAAAAAAATACTTTAATGACGTCAAACATATTTAAATATGCTTGCGTTAAAATCTACAGGTTAGAAAACCCCTTATATGTTCTAATAACCAAGGTAATATGAATCTACTTAGGTATTACAATGAATGTTTTACTCATCCAATCAAAAAACAGTAATTTGATGACGTCATACATATTTAAAAATAGTTTAATTGAATTCAGCAGGTTTGAAAACCCCTTAAACAGTCCTAACATGAACATAATCAGTATTTTCTTATGAGTATTGACTTTTGGCACACTTTGAAACAATTCTGGCCCACTGTGCGGTGGTAGCCAACGTCCAATTCAAGGGTTTTCCGACGTCGAGCCAACAAGATATTGTGACGATGTGACAGCACCTATAATCACATGTAATGTTTACAACCTCTAACCAACGTCAGCCCAAGGGTAGTAACAACCTCCATTTCAAATGCTTAGACGTCAGGCCAACAATGTACTTCAAAGCTGCGACAACGTCTATAATCATGTCTAATATTTACAACCTCTAACCGACGTCGGCCCAACGGTGGTACCCAACGTCTATAATCATACATAATATTTACAACCTCTAAGAAAATTCAGCCCAACGGTAGTACCCACATCTATTTTAAACGTTTACCAACGTCGGGCCAACAAGTCCGACGTTGGAATATATTTATTCATACGTTGAGCCGACGTGAAATTCCAATGTTGGTTTGACGTTACCGACCAAATTTTGCAACCAAACACCAACGTCGTACCAACGATATATATCCGACCCTGACGCTTACCGACGCTTGCCAACGTTGGGCCAACGTCGCTTTGCTAGCTGGTATTATTTACCATATAACATGTTATGTTGCAGCCATGTAATTCTTTCTTTCTTTTATTATTTATCCTGGGGGAGTGCTCAGTGATAAAATCCCTGGTCCTCCGCAAATCCAGGACCACAATGAAAAACATTTCTTTAAAACGATTGTGTCATCCTGGCTAAAGATATTAGTAAATTAAATTAAATTAAGAAATATAGAGGTGTAAAAAAAAGTTAATAGAAGTTTCATTGGATATTTGTTTGTTAACTTCATCGACGACAATAATTACTCCTGTCCATTATAGAGATGGCACTGCCCTTGTCGGTTTGTTTGATTACAGTGTTATTATTTCGGCGCAGATTGCGCATGGTGTCCTCTCCTTGTGGTTTAGGTGGTCCGTCTGTTGTGGTTAAATTCTTCTGAATGAATAATATATCTAGATGTTTACAGGTATTTACTTATAGGACAACATTTGTTGAGAACTGTGCTACACAATGTCCATTATTTGCCCTCTTTGATGATTTATGATTACATACATACATATATATATATATTATATATATATATATATATATATATATATATATATATACATACATATAGACATATACATATATACATATAAATATATACATATACATATATACATATACATATATATACATACATATGTGTATATATATATATATCTATTTATAATGTTTACTCATAAAAGTACTTAAAATCAAATTAACCAACTTATATTACAATGGCTTGGACATGTCCTTAGATTAGATAAGTACGTGCTAAATGAATCACTTAGAAAAATTAAAAGATCACCCAGAAGAATAAAAAACCACTTGGATAATTGCTGTCGATAAGCAACTGAAATCACTAAAGCTACCTAAACCTCAAACAAATTTCCCAGAAGACGAAGGAGACTACTGTGCTAAGGTGCTAGCGCAATAATAATAATAATAATAATAATAATAATAATAGTAATAATAATAATAATAGTAAAAATAATAATAGTAAAAATAATAATAGTAAAAATAGTAAAAATAATAATAGTAATAATAATAGTATTAATAATAATAGTAATAATAATATATTAACAATAATATGAATAATAATATGAATAATACTATTTTATTCATATATTTATTTTCATTACAATTTCTTTTAATTTCCTTTGATACACAACACTATTTACATTGCAAGGTCACATTAGACTGAGGTAAAATTCGACTGATTTTGTGTGAGAAACAAACATCCTTTGGGAACAGAAAATTTTAGCATTTTTTAAACATTCAACATATTTGATAAATAACTATTCCTTATTTTCATATTGCAAGATTAACTTTTCCACTGATAAAACAAATCGAAATTTACAGGCAATTTCCTTACTTGTCCCAAGCTTTTACCGATCTCGTTGCTTTCTCGGCAGGATTCACATCAGTGCGAACGTAATTCTGCTGTTTGGCTGTAGTGAATTGCAAAATTCTGGCCACTCGGTCAGCAACATATGTATAGAACCCTTGTGCTTCATTGCGTAAGAGCCCAGGACCACCTTACTGTGATGTAGTAGTAGGTTTCATGTACGGATAGACTGAGTTTATCTAGGACTGCTGCAGCTAGATTGACTGCAAGAACAGCACTGCATATATCAAGACAGGAATGGATGTGGCTAATTTTGGTGCTAATTTTGCTTTGCCAGCCACGAAGCTCAGATGAAGTTTACCTTCGTCGTAGTTTGTTTTTAAGTAACCACTATCCATACAACTTTATTTGATGCGCCTGAAAAGACATGCAACTCTCGTCTTGTTGACTCAATGGCTGGCAATAAAGTATAAGGCCTGGAAACACTCAAGCATGGAAAGTGAACTCAGCAACTCTTTCCACAAGATTTCCTGTATCTGGACCTTGCATCATCTCTCTCAACAATGCTTTGCCGTCGGTTGTCACTGGTGCTGCAAACTTTAACGGGTTAAATACACTGTTTTTATCTTATAGCACTCTTCACTTGGTGTTAGGTCCATGGTGCCTGATACCTTGTAAGTGAACGAGTCTGTGGATACATTCCAATAAATGTTATCTGGGTACCAGTCTCTGAGATCCAGGACTACATCATCTTGATCAAAGGCCTGAAGGGCTTCTTTGTTACTAGAGACAACATTGTAAAGCCTGATGTTGGCAGTTGCTAGCATGGCTTTTGTTCGGCGCAACAAATCTATCACTTGACTTACATAAAATTTGCATAAACAAAACTTCTAGCCTCTTCACCAAATTGTGACTCGCCTTGCTCCACTGTTTTACGTAGTCCAAATGTGGCTCAGCCGGTGATGGCTTGTTTCTGAAAATGTGGACTTTCATTCGGTAGGTCATAATCTCTTCAGCTGGTTTGTTATTCCAGCATCATAGGAACCTTAAGAAGTCTCTGTGATTGGTAAACATACATACTGAACTGATGTGTTAATTGAGCTCTCAAGAAAAAGTATCTTAAATTGCTCCAATTATCAAACCTGGTATATCACACCTTAGTAGTTAAAATAACTAAAAAGAAGGTAAGCAAACATGGAAACCAGGTCTGTTAAGCCGAAACAAGGAAAGGATAAATCCAACGTTAAGAAGGACGTAGGCTAGGTCAACCTAATTTAGCTACGAGTGGCCCGGAAATAGTGACACCAACAACAGACACCGACATCGCCGTCACCGCGGTGACTGCTAGGCCCCCTTCGACACCTTCTGGCCGATGATCCACAATTGATCAAGATCGTGGCAACAGGCATTAGTAACTATATCCTTTCCTCGCCTGAGCTTTTCGAGAACATAATCGTAGCTATATATAACAACAAAGCGTTGATATCTGAGATTAGCAAAATAATTGTTGATGAGGTTAGTGACATTGTTGTTAACAGCGTTGCCCTTGACAATAAAGCAACTGAGGGCGTCGTTGCCGATTTACGGAAATAGAACAATAATCTAGTAGACGAAAACCGTGCCATGGAGGAGAAAGTGGATGAAATGGAACAATATAGCAGACTAAACTGCCTCCTCCTACATGGTGTACCAGAGACTAATAATGAAAACAGACTCATTATCACTAGACATTATTTCATCCATGATCTTTGACGATATTGAGCTTTGCAATTTCGATCGTACACATCGGCTGGGCAGAAAGAAATCTTCTGCAAACGAATCAACTAAATCTTACCCAAGGCCCATCATTATCAAATTTGTCTCATATTGCACCCGGTCATATTTATTTCGCGATAAAAGGCACCTAAAAAAATCTGGCTGTTCAATTACTGCAAACCTTACAGCACAACGATTGAACTGCCTTCATCAATCAACAAACAATGATGCGGTCGAAACGACATGGACCCAGGACGATAGGATAACTTGCCTCCTGAAAAACAAAAAGAAAGGTACCATCAGAACTGATGCAGATCTTCGTCATCTCAGATCAACGAACAGTTAAGTTACCTTACTAACTGCCATCCATTGTTACTTTTCACATCTCTTTGAAACTAACTGATTTATTTTACACTTACACAATTATGCAGGCTGTAAATAATTACACAATTTTATTATAACACCAAAGCCTGTTTCTTTACAAGATCAGAACACAAACTACCGAATGAACCATCATTTTATTATTGTTATTATTATCATTATTGTTGTTATTTGCTGCTGTTGTCTTTGTTGTTGTTGTTGTCCTTGTTATTATTATTATGCAAGTGGACCTTACGATGGGCGACTGCCTGGGGATACCCGCGAAGGTGGGGCGAATCTTCTGGAAGCTCTGACAAATTAGCATTTTGAGGGCCATTTTTAATAGATCAAAATCAAAATCAAATCCATAATTTGTAATATCATATTTAAATTTTTATTTATTTGAGTATTGTCTAGTCTGTTCAACATTCTTCCCTCTGGTCGTTGGTAACTAAAATTAAACATATATTTGTAAATTAATGGCATCAACCAAATTAGTATTAATTAAAGAAAAGTTAATAAACAATTAATATATAAAATCCACAAATGAGCAGTCACACAGGCTATACAAAAATAGTATTCAGCACGATAAAAATGGTGAATGATGACAGTTTGACCTTTTCCGACACTGAAAGTAGACTTAGAAATCCTAACTGGAATGTCATTTCGATATGGTTTCGTAGTCAGATTTGCGAAAAAAATTTCAACTACTCGTATTTCTCGACTGGGACGTCAGTGGGAGCTGTAACTTGTATGGCGAAGAGATTCTGCTACCCTTAACTCGTATTAAGGGAATTTACGCCCACAAACCATTTAGTTATTAATAGAAAATAATAGAAAATTTTTATTTTTTGTGACGTCACACTCACAATATTATAGTTAGCATGCATACGTCATAAGCTAGATTACGTCACCTTTTCCTGGTAAGGTAAACTTTCCCAGAGTGGTTTTTTTCATTGATTAACAAACACCACTGCTTTACACATGGATACTTTGCCTAGCTAGGGCTACAAGAGCCGCATTGTTAGCCTTGTGTAATACTTAAACAAGGTACGTCTGCAACTGAAGTATTCTTAGTTATATTTTTTCCTTATTTTAATTTATTTCTGTTGAAAGTGTACTTTCTATCGCTACAGTACAGACGTTTGCTAGGCAACAGAACGTGTTTGCACCTTTCTTCCCAGGTGGTCATGTGACATTTTCATATTGTTAGCTAACCAGTTGTGTGTATTCCTTTGTGAAAATGAGCACCGCGGCGTACATTTAGCTTAAAGGTCGGGGTTTGTCGGGTAGTGAAATGATTATTGTACATTTTAAGTGCTCCCTCCATGCATAAAGGCATTAACTCCACTTTTTGAGATTTTTGAATTTTTGTTTCTATGGCATCCTATAGATGTAATCTATCATGTGAATTGATCATATACCACAAAAATTGTACAGAAATATGAAATAAATATTATATTTACGCAATAACTCCAATCCATGAATGCAGAATAATTTGGAAGAAGGCATTATCTCCACCAAACAATGAACAGATAATAATGAACCAATCACAGAAGACAATTACGCATAGTTAATTAGTCATGATAGCTTGTAAATGCACATGATGCCTAGCTTTACTTCGGTTTTAAAAAAATGACATTAAAAAATCTTCTACCACTAATGAGCGAGAATAGAAAAGCCTTTTGGAGGAACATGCCTGTTGGCGATGTTGCTGATTTGATAGATAAATGAGTGAAAAATCAGACCAATAATCGCAATAAAATACAGAAAATATCATTACACCTATACTGAACGCTGATAAAAGTTATAAAATCACAATAAAAATAAAGAAAAGAATATTTTATTATCTTCAATGCTGTTAAAGTAATAAAATCACAAAAAAATCAAGAAAATAATATTTCATTATCTTCAATGCTGGTAAAATGATGTTGACAAATAAAAGAGAAAACCTAAAACTCGTCTAACTTTGATTCATTTAGATTCTATTTATCTACCACACCATTTTATAGAACCATTTACCTCACCGAATAGTGTCTTTAATTTCGATTAATAGCTTAAAAAGTATAATATTTGTATTTGGGCACTTTTTACATGATTCGTAAATATAATATGAAGATTCGAAATATGTAACTTCGCGTCTGTAAAATAGAAGTCTGTAAATTTAGTATACGTAAATTAGAGGTTCTACTAAGTATATTAATACTATTCCTCATAATATAACCATCATATATCAATATCATTGTATTCTGATTGAATATAAAAATGATAGCAGCTTAATTTGAACAATAATAATAATTTTATCTATTTTTATACGTGTACAAATACAATGACGACTCCTAAATTGATTATAAATTTATACTATAATATTAATTTTAACTTACATGGACTAAATTTCGTGAAATATATAATTTACACTGGCATACATTATTTGTTTGTGAGAAATACTGTAATTTGGCTACGTAAGATACACATTTCACTGGAAAAACTGGAGTTAATGGCCTACTTCAGATTTTTCATGCACCATTGACTCCTGTTAAAATTTGGAATAGTGCATTATCTCCATTTAAATAGGGTTAAAGAACAAAAATCACCATGAAAATTATTTAATATGTTTTTTAGTTATATGTTTAGTATATTTGCCAAAAAAAATTACTAGAATTCATTTCCAGTACAAAAGGCTAACGACAAACGCGTTTTGCTCAATAACTCATAACTAGGATTTTGGAGTTAATGCCTTTTTCCAAATCACGGCAGTATCCATGCATTACATAAATAGTTTCATAAAAAAGAGCATATATGTGCAAACCAACTAATGTTGATTAATTGTTTTTTAGATTTATATTTTCATTATCTGAATAGTTTTTGAATTATTGAGCAAATAATATACACTATCAAAAATAAGCATTACGGTGACCTTGTTAAATAATTGATCTTAATAATAATAATGACTTATTGTAAATTTAATTCAGGTTTTCTATTTTGTAAATTTAATCCCCAATTCAGCCTCTGGCTGCTAAGGATTTGATATTGTAGTTGTTTTGTTTTGAATTTATGAATAAAGATACCGAGATATAATTAGCTGGTACAGGGGATTAGAGGTAATTTTATCAGCAGGCGCTCTGGTTGACTGAATAAGAAAAGAGGTGGCAGCGTATGGGTTAAAATGTTGCCAGAAAGAAAGAAAGAACAAGAGATACTATGTTCAATAGAATATGAACCCAGTCATTTTTTAAGAGATTACCACTGTGACCTTTTGTGGTGTTCTTACTGTTGTCCTGTGTGACAATACCGACGTTGAGGCAGGAGTTGCCACAGAGAGAGTGAGAGAGAACCACGAGGAAAGAATTAAATTATGTTCTATGAGTTATACTGTTGTATTATATTGTCTTTATTGCTAGTTTACGAGAACTCACCACCATAATATTTGGCGACGAGGAAAATTATTGATTGCGTTTGCTATTATTCCTACATTTACAAGTTCTAAATTTTACTACAAGTCATTACAATGACAAGCACGCAAATCAAGGAACCCGTGCAGTTTCTGCCTACGCCGGGAGACCCTGTCATACCGAGGTTGCAGAGTGGAGGCGATTACCTACTCGCTTCGAATACAGTGAAGGAATCGCCGGAGCGTAGAAGAGCTATACGTTTACTCTCGCTAGGTCCGGAAGGACAACGAATTTTTTTACACTTTACCAGAACTACGAGAAGCAGGTGACGATATTTTTACAAAGGCAATGACAACATTGCAGAGTCATTTTGTAGCAAAGGTTAGTGTGGTGGCTGGCATTGCTATTTGGCCAGGGCCTCTGTTTACCCTTCTTACATTCAGCTTTAGCACTTCTAGGCTTAGCTTTGTATTTCACCTCAGAGCATGTATGAGTATCACCTCCGCCCATAGACTTGGCCTCTTTCATCGCAATTTCACACTGCCTTGCTAGTTTTATGGCCTTGTCCAGCTTTACATCGGTTTCTGTAAGTAATCTAGTTCGTATTTTGGAACTATTAGTCTTCTCTACAAGTTGATCTCGTAGCATTTCGTCCTCAAACGTACCAAATTCGCACCGTGAAGCCAGTTCGCGGAGCGCTGCAATGTAATTGTCGACTGATTCGTGCGGGAGCTATGCACGCTGACAAAATCTATATCTCTCATGTGTTATCGCTGTGGTTCACCTCAACATTTAGCAAATTCGCCAGAGTGTACTGCAGGGTCAAAGGACTACAACTCTTGTGGAAAAAAGCGACATCTGTCTAGTGTTTGCCGTGGTAAAAGGAAAGTTGTTAAGCAGGTTGAACACGCTAGAGGTGAGACTGATCTAGATTGCAACATGACAAGTATTGTGTACACGGTCAAGCAACACTGATTCAAGGAAATATGTATGGGGAACTCTTAAAGTGAATTCTTAAATATTCAAATGCTTGTTGATACTGCATCTGATGTATCCTTACTTTCACTTAAATTATTTGATAAAAATTTTGTTAGAGATGCATTGGAACCATGTATAATGCCTATAACTAGCTATACATCTCATAAGATAACAACTGTAGGATGTTTTAAAGCTAAAGTTCAGTTTAAATCTAAATGTGCAAATGCAACATTTTATTTAGTAACTAAAGGAAGCAGCCTAATAGGCAAGGATCTAATCCAAGCACTTGGAATTAACATTGATGGTAGTACGTTGACATGTTTTGAGACACATGCTGAGTCTACATGTACTGATGTTAAATCACAATTTTCATGTTTGTTGTCAGATACCTTGGGTAAGGTTAAGGGGTTCAAACATAAAGTTAAAGTTCGCCCTGAGGTTAATCCAGTCCAACAAAAGCTGCGTAGACTGCCATTGACTGTGCGTCAAGCCGTGTGCGCTGAATTACAACGTCTTCTAGACGCAGGGATTATTGAACGCGCTGAAGCGCCGGAGTGGGTTTCACCAATTGTAGTTGCATGGAAAAAGACTGGTAAAATCCGCATATGTGTTGATTTAAGAAAACCCAAATGAAGCTGTTATTGAGGACAAATTTCCTCTTCCTTCAATTGAAGAAATGTTAAGCGAGATGAATGGCGCGACATACTTTTTCTAAGCTCGATCTTAAATCAGCTTATTACCAACTGGAATTAGATTCCGACAGTCACGACCTTACATCATTTATTACGCATGATGGTGTCTTCCGATTTCGTACAGTTTGTTTTGGCTTATCTTCAGCCCCTTCATATTTCGAAAAAATGATGTCGATTGTATTAGCAGGAATTCCAAACGTACAATGTTTTATCGATGATATTATTTACGGACGCGACAAAGCCGCGCATGATAAAACATTATTTTCAGTGCTTACCTGTTTGAAAGAACGAGGTATGACACTAAATGACAAATGTGAGTTCGGTGTACCTTCAATGAAAGTATTAGGTCATGTTATCGATGACAAAGGTGTTCACCCTAGTGACGAATTAGTCCATGGAATTGCTAAAGCTGCAATACCCCAGAATAATCTCCAACTTAAGTCATTTCTAGGACTCGCAGGTTTTTATGCTAGGTTTGTGCCAAATTTTTCGGCAAAAGTAAGCGCATTGCGAGAGGTACAATCCATTTAACTATTTATATGGACAGACAAAGCGAATTCCGCTTTTCAGGTTATTAAATCCGATATTATTAATAGCCCTGGTCTTGCTCTATTCGACCATGATCTCAAAGTTTTTGTCACAACTGATGCGAGTGGTTATGGGTTAGGAGCGGTACTTACACAGGTAAAGAGTGACGGCTCGGAAGTCACAGTTGCTTGCGCGTCTAGAACATTAACTGCACCCGAACGAAATTACTCAGTCGGAGAACGCGAAGCACTAAATGAAGATGACAGTGATGCAGTCTGTCAAGTTGTTCTAAACGATACTTATAGCGCTTTCACACGCATTGAATTAGAACAGGCTACAAATAATGATGAAGTATGCATGCAGCTTAAAGAATACATACATAATGGGTGGCCGAATGGTAAAAAGCATATTCCAGAAATCATTAAGCCCTATTCCCGTATTAAAGATGAGTTCTCGATTCATAATGATATTATTTTTCGTGGTCAACGCGTGATAATACCAGCAGCACTTACCTCCAAATTAGTTAATCTGGCCCATGAAAATCATCAAGGTATTGTGCGAACCAAACAAAGATTAAGAGATCTTTACTGGTGGCCTAAAATGGACGTACACGTAACGGACACAATTACTAATTGTTTAACTTGCCAAATTGCTGACAAGTCTGCGAAATCACGAGTGGCTCATATGCAGCCGGTACAATTGCCAGAACGTCCATGGCAAAAGCTCGGGATTGATTTCGTAGGTCCGAATTATTCTGCACCTGCGAACGAGCGTTACCTTATCCATTAATTGATTACCGAAGTAAATGGCCAGAAGTTGCGTTTTGTCCAAATATTACGGCCAAAACTGTAATTTATTTTTTGACTAAGGTATTCAGTCGTGAAGGTTATCCTGAAGAACTAGTTTCTGATAATGGTACGCAGTTAACTAGCCAGGAGTTCGAAACTTTCTTGAAAAAACGTAACATCAAACACAGATTTTCTGCGGTGTATCACCCAGAAGCCAACAGTACTGTCAAGCGCTTTAACCGGATTTTGAATGAAACTATTCAAACGGCACGAATCGATAAACGTCCAGTTAAAAATGCTGTGACGGAATTTCTAGGTACTTATCGCGCTACGCGACATGCCACTTCTGGGAATCCCCATCTGTGGTACTACACGGGCGTCATATGTTGACTTTGTTAGATATCATTGGAGTGACAACATCGCCTAAGCAAATGTCTTCAGTCGAAATAGACAATAGAAAAAAAGCAAAGTAAGCAAAGTCTAAAGAGGCGTACGACAAACGGAAGTGCGTCAAAACCAGAGTTTTTTTCCCGGGAGATATTGTTAGAATTAAAAAGCCCTGGAATGTCCACAAGGGTAGGAGTAAATTTACTGAACCGGTGGAAATTAGACAACATATTGGTCTAAACGCTTACGTAATGGCCAATGGTCAAAAATGGAATGTGAAACACATAGCCCCATTTCTAGGAAAGCCATCTTTATTAGGCCGAGGGGGAGATAGTCGTGATGATCACAGTAGTGACTTTATAGTTTTTCCAACTGCTGATGATTCAATGAACAACAATTCAACTCAGTTAGGTTCACATTTCTCAAGGATTAAGAGAGTTAGAAATCAACCTAGATGGACTCGTGACTATGTTATGGCTACCAGTAAGAAATAGAAGTGTTTATTGTTATAGTAACTGAGTTTACATTGTACTGTATATGGTATACAGTCATTTTTACTGTGATTATAGTTTCTGCTTTTAGAGAGGGGAAATGTGGTGTTCTTACTGTTGTCCTGTGTGACAATACCGACGTTGAGGGCAGGAGTTGCCACACAGAGAGAGAGAGAGAGAGAGAGAGAGAGAGAGAGAACCACGAGGAAAGAATTAAATTCTGTTCTATGAGTTATACTGTTGTATTATATGTCTTTATTGCTACTTTACAAGCACTCAACACCATACCTTTAACCTCAACCTGTGAACACCCCATGTTTGGTAGGAGTCTGTCTAATGCAATTGGTCCAATAGTTAATCACTAGCAATATTTGATAATTTTCACTATAGTGAACCTTGTGATTTTTTACCTATAGGTGAATAGTAGTTTTTCATGTTTAGAATGTCCTAAGGATCATTCCTGGTAAATTCACGCTCATTTGGGCTATTTTTGAAAATTTGACCCCGATGACACATACGTAACCCCTGATCCAAGACTGGGGTGTAAGAGGTGTTACTTGATCTTAATGATCAAATTTGATTGAATTCCGTTCAATCGTTTGCCATTAGGAACATTTTAAACCTTTGACCTATGAACTTTGACCTATGGGGTAAAGAATATTTTTTTCTTGTTTAGAAGGTCTTAAGGATCATTCCTGGTAAATTTAGGCTGAATTGGGCTATTTTAAAATTTAACCCCGATGACACCTATGTGACCCTTTGATCACAGACTGGGGTGTAGAAGGTGTCGCCGGTTCCTAATGACGAAGTTTGATTGAATTTAGTGCAATGGTTTGCCATTAGTAGCATTTTGAAATGCTACTACTTTAATGACCTTCGACCATAAATCGATGAAAACCATAAAGACCCTACCTTATGGCAATACATATTTGCCCAGTACAAGACTGTGCTATGTTATTTATGACGGAAGAAGTCTTTTATTCATTTTTTTGAAAGTTTTTACCTTAATGACCCCTATGTAACCTTTGACCCCAAGCAGGGAACATCCTATGTATAAGAGGTGTAACCGATTATACTGACCAGGTTTGGTTGAAATCGGCACAACCGTTTGGCACTAGTAGCGTTTTGAAATGTTGCCAGAAAAAAGATAAAATTACCCCTTAATGAACTTTGACCTTTTATCCCTGAACACCCTATAGAGTCTGCCTTATGCCAATGTATATGTGCAAAGGACAAGACTGTGCTACGTTATTTGTGAGACAAGTAGTCTTTTATACGATTTTTGGTTTGTTGACCCTAATTCCCCTTATGTGAACAACAAATGAATGGGAGGTGGCACCGGTCCTACTGATCAAGTTTTAATTAAATCGGTCCTGTAGTTTGCCTCTAGTAGCTTTTTAAAATGTTGCCAGAAAGAAAAAAATAACTAGAGATACTATTTTCAATAGAACATGAACCCAGTTGTTTTTTTAAGAGATAACCAATGTGACCTTAAACCTCAACCTGTGTACACCCTATGTTTGGTAGGAGTCTGTCTAATGCAATTGGTTCAATCGTTAGTCACTAGCAATATTTGATAATTTTCACTATAGTGACCCTTGTGACTTTTGACCTATAGGTGAAGAGTACCCAAGGATATAAAGGGCCAAAGTGATTCATGGGGCTATAAAAGCCCAGCCCATACATTTTAACAATAAATTTGCCTAGTTATATAACCTTTAAAAACTTATTATAAAGGTAGTGGTCTACAAAAGTAAAGTTAAAGTACTTACAAGATGTTGTAAAATCCTAAATGTGATGTTTTCGTGTTCCTATTTAATTAATATTATGACCATAAGTTAAAACCAGTTATAGCCTATAATGGAATGTTGTACAATTTTAGGACACTATACATGTCTCTTATGGGACATTCACCAGTTGACATTTTCCGTGCAAAAACGGCTGTGTTTACAGCATCAATCGGAATCGCTTTATTTTGGTGACGATTATATTTGTGCTTTAATTGAACTTTACTACTACTACATTGACCCTGCCGACAGATCAAATTTACCTAGCCTAGCATAGTACAGTACTGTATATGTTTAGACTAAGAATATAGGTTGAGGTTTTATGTACATGTCTACTACCATCATTTAACATAACTTGGCACTGAGAAGAGGAAGATTTCGCAATTATGTACCCAAGGGCCAAAATGATTTATGAGGCTAAAGCCTAGCCCATACATATTAAATATATAAATTAAAGTAATTACAAGATGTTGTAAAATCCTAAATCTGATGATGTTGTGTTCTTATATAATTAAAAATATGACCATCAGTTAAAAACATTAGTAGCATGTGAGAATGGATTGTTGTACAATGAAACTGGACACTAAGTGTCTGTGGGACATTCACTAGTTGAAATTTTCCCTGCAAAAAAACATCTGTGATTTACAGCATCAATCGGAATGGCTATATTTTGGTGACAGATTATATTTGTGCTTTGATTAAACTGAAACTCTTATTACATTGACCCGGCCGACAGATCAAATTTACCTTTAGCATAGTACAGAGTATGTACGCATAGACAAAGATATATAGGTTTAGGTTTTAACTATAGGCCTACTAGTACTATTTTTAATATTGCAAATATGATTTTTTGAAACCCCTGTGACTTTTGAACTAAATTGACATTAAGACCATATTAAAACATAATTAGAATGCTGGTCCTAAGTATCATTCATAATGAATTTGAACATTACAAAATATGGAAAAGACTGACCTTTGACATATGAACTTTGACCAGTTCAATAAAACATGAACCCAGCCATTTTTCAGGATTTGACACTAAAATGACCGCTGTGACGTTTGAGCTCAAGCTGTGAACACCCCATGTTTGGTAGGAGTCTGTCTAATGCAATCGGTCGAATCGTTCGTCACTAGCAATATTTGATAATTTTCACCAAAATGACCCTTGTGACTTTTGACCTATAAGCCAAGAGTAGTTTTTCATGTTTAAAAGGTCCTAAGGATCATTCCTGGTAAATTCGAACTCAATTGGTCTATTTTGAAAATTTGACCCTGATGACCCCTATGTAACCACTGATGCCAGACAGGGGTGTAGGAGGTGTCACTGGTTCTTAATGATCTAATTTGATTGAATTCCGTTCAATCGTTTGCCATTAGGAACATTTTAAACCTTTGACCTATGAACTTTGACCTATTAAGTTAAGAGTATTGTTTCTTGTTTAGAAGCAGTGCAGTGAACACCCCATGTATGAGAGGTGTCACCGATTATACTGACCAGGTTTGACACTAGTAGCGTTTTGAAATGTTTCCAGAAAAAAGATAAAAATTACCCCTTAATGAATTTTGACCCCTTATCCCTGAACACCCTATAGACCCTGCCTTATGCTTATATGTGCAAAGGACAAGACTGTGCTACGTTATTTGTGAGGTAAGTAGTATTTTATACGATTTTTGTTGCCAGAAAGAAAGAAAGAAAGAAGCTGCTGCTGCTCGGAAACAGAACCCAGTCAGCATGCTGCTGTCTGGGTAACAACTAGTATATATCTGTGTACATATCTTAGTCTTTCCTTATTGTTATTCCTCTATGTTCACTACCCGCGAAGGCTCTAATCAAATAAACCCAAATACCGTACATGCCGATCTTAAACTGTTATATAGGGTGATGTATGCAAATTAAGGCTTCAGCTATTGACACCATTTGTGATTGGCTAGATAAACATATGCACTTCTACATGTCGCCAGTGTGTGACTATTTTATATGGGTCGATAAAACCCGAGTACCGTACGATATGTCGATAAAGGTTAGCCTAATCCTAACCCTCTTCAGCGTAAGGCACATTTTTTTTTACATTAAATGTGGAATACCCTGGCTCTACTACTTGGCGAGTAGTAGTAGTAGTAGTAGTATTAGTGGTCCTAGGTCCTTGGTTGTGTCATCAGTTTCTGTGGTTATTTTTTTATGAAATTGTCAATGCATAGGTCTGCGTACATAGGTAGACAATAGAGCCTAATATACCTTTTTTGAGAAAATTTAATTACAATTCCCCCTGACGAACACTGATGAACTGGCTGTAAAGATAGCCAAAATACGGGCTTTCGACCCACTCGAGTTCTTATTATATTCATACCCTCTTCGCAGCCGCTGGTTCCTAGGACGATTTCTTGGTAATCATCCTCTTCGCAGCCACCATTTGGTTACTGAGATATCTTTTTGGTAACTGCGCATGCTCGACATGGCTTGATAACGTCACTTAAAGTTACTTCCAAGCGCATGCTCACTGTTTTTTTTTTTTAATAAATAATTCACGGATGTTATTTGGTAACTGCGCATGCGCATTACTTAATTCGGAATTCCCATTTCTTCGTAGTAAGAGCTACCGCTACCTACAGTTTCTTAATGACTATTTCCTCTTGATCGTTACAGCCTAAAGGTGCGGCGCGAAAATCTTGGTCCATTACGGTATCAAGTGAGTGTAGGAAATCAACTGTGGTTAAGACATGCAGATCAACTAAGGATTCGGTATTCAGAACCATTAGTAGAGAAAGGTGAATTAGAAGAACCTGAAGTACCGGTTGAATTATGGGAAAAGTTGCTTGACGATAAGGATAATTATAGGATTATGGTTGTAAATGATTAACCAGGTGAAGCTGTAAGCGATAAGCCTGAAATAAGAAAGTCCATCAGAACACGTAAATAAACAAAAATGTACATAGAGGAACGTTAAACATTAAGTACTCTATCTTAATTGGGGCATAACTATTTGATGCTATGGTCAACGGGTGTTGAAAGCATATACCGTGAAAGTATGCATTGTTCTGCTTTGAAGTTTAATTGTTTAGTTGTTAAAATGGTCTTAATATTATGTTAATCTAAAGATTTCATAAAAGTTGGCAAAGGGAGAAATGTTATATACTGATGGTATTATGGTACTACTTTATAGAGAGTAGTAATACGCACTTGCCGAGACCGCGTATAGTTATCTGTAACAGTGCTAATGCAGTGTGGTTGTTGAATAAACGAGGCTCTCCTATACAGACCATGAACAAGGGTATATGAAACCTAACTGTCCTATCAAATACTGACAACTTAGCATAGTAGAAGTGCAACTAGCTGGAAAAGTTTTATTTTTTTTTTATCGAAGAAAACGTCATTTTCGTTGGATTATAGACACGAGGTAAAGCCGCTTACAACGAGCATAGCTATGATACGTCTAGATTCAGGTCACGTGGGCTTTAGCATGGACCGTAGTTTTAACATAGATGGAGACCCCACAACTCAGTCAGCCCGATGGAAACTTTGGAAGAGATCTGTGGATATTTATATCACTGCTAAGTAGAATCCAAGAGTAATATTTGGAAGCTTCTGGAATCTTGGGTACTATAGAGGCAATAAGCCTATTGGTTAATTATGATGTAAGATAACCAATGAAGAACTTAGGCAATATAGAATGCTCTTGAATGCTCTGGAGTTGTACATCTAGGGTATATAAGCTGACAGTTTTATCTTTCTGGGGCTCTGTTTGAAACACATGTTTATGTGAATGTTGTTGTGTCATTTGGATACTGGATTCTTGTTGGAGTTTATACAGAATAAAATTTATTTGAGAGTTGTGTTACAACATTGTGAGCTGTGTTTGTATTTTATATGTCAAAGAGTGATTCCTAGTCATTTCTTTACCGCTCCAAAATACGTCAAGTAGGAATTCATAACATGAGCATCCAGAGGTGCAATTTTGAAATACTTGCTCGTCTCATTTTCATTGGTATGGGCTGAGTGCATATTAACTAAATTTATGAAAGGTGTTTATTTTCATGTATTGCACATTAGATCTTCATCTTCACAAACATATTTGTATGACAAGTTATTGCTAGATACATAATATTTCCCTATGGTGAATGAGATATAGAGATAAAGGCGAAAAGAGTTACAAGTATATACAAGTATATACGAATAAACTGAATACTCAAATAGTAGATAAATTCATCACTATATTACATAAATAATATTCTATGTTTACATAATGTTGCGTACCGTCGTTTTAAAATAGGTACTACTCTGATGATCAGTATTAAGAAAAATAAAAAGAAGTGTGGAACAGTCAAAGTTAAAGGTAAGACATATCAATCATTATCATTACGACTTTAATCACTTTCGCCAAAGCCACAGCTATCACAAAACCGCCACTGCCATTGCCACCGGCACTACAACTGTCACTACCACAACCGTCATCCCCATCACCACCGTCAAAACTAGTATCACCAATATATATTATTATCTATCAGGAAAATAAGTGGGTTGTCACATTTTATTGACAGTTTCAGGTGTGGAAAATATTTTTTTTCAATATTATATGTTGCTTGGATTCTGTGTTGAAAACGTAACATTTGTAGTGAAAAGTAGGCTGACAGTAAATGTTGGTTAAATCATTTCGGATTACAAAATCTGAAAATGGCCACTCTAAAGAACAGTCCTCCTGGCTGCGGCTGCTGCTGCTGTTGCTGCTACTAGTACTACTGCTGTTGTTGACGATGACGATGACTAATACTTCTGCTGCTGCTGCTGCTACTACTACTCCTACTACTCCTGATATTACTATTATTGGCTTTTCCTGTTCTGGCGTTTTTGTTCTGATTTTCTTTTTCACTTTGCATAATATGTTTTCCCTATATGTTGGAGGGTTTTTCTGCCCGGCACACTTTGCTTAGATCTTTTTAAAACTTCAATTAACGCGATCTAAACTCAAATACTCCACTGCCGATATCTAAAAAACGGCTCACTTGATCTAAATAAAACTTTTGATAAAGTTAAACGAATGTCAAGGAGAAAATTATTGTTATTGTTGTTAGGTCGTCCCAGACCTAAATATATCAAAAAATGTATCAATGGTTAATGAAACATTTAGTCATGGTCCAATAAAAAAATAATTAATTTTAGTGACGATCCGGAGTAGAATGTTGATATGAAGACCATTCTAAGTTAAACGTCCCACAAATTTATCTAAATTAATCTTTCGGTAAAGATTTACTAAGTTACAAGGAAGACATTTTTAAATTTAGGTGGCGATCCAGTATTGTGTGTGAGTTTCAAGGTCATTTAACATTTGAACGTAAAAGACAAATAAAACTTTTCAGAATGATTTTTCCAGTGAAGAAATGATAAATAGTGGAGACGATCCGGAGTAGGGTGTAGATATGAGGACCATTCAAGGGGAAACGTCCCGCATCAGATATTTCAGAAGCCGATAAACTGATTTGATTAATTTTTTGGGGGGAAAGCTTAGCCAAGTTACAAGAAAAAAAACCCATTTTAGTGACGATCATATAATAAGCCAAACCAGTCACTCGTCGCAAATAGTGTTTCATAAAAAATGGCCAAAACATGCTAAAATATCAATTTTTTAAAAATCTATTTTATTGCACTAAACTAACAGTTATATATCTATACATATCTATACATATCTATACACGTTTTCCCAAATTTCAATGTTAAAACAACACTTTTTATGGCTTTGATAATTATTTTCTGCATGAGAAATGCCCAAAATCATAAACTTTGAAGGCTGATTTCTGATAATATTGTTCTTTAAACAGCTGATATTTATACGCTTGTAACTGCATAAGGAAATGTCAGATTTGAACGATTTTTTTTACCATTTTATAGCTCTTATTTTACTCTATAAAACTATTAATCACTTAACTTAAAATCAAAGGAAAACGTCCCGGACAAAATATTTCAAAAACCGATAAACTTATCTGAATAAAAGTTTTGGGAAAATTCAGCCAATATTACAAGGAAAAAAATATTAAATTTGGGTGCCGATCCGGTGTGAATTTGAGGGTTTTTTTAAATTCTAACGTCCCAGACCTGAATATCTTAACAAAGTTATCAATGGATCCAAATGAAACTTATCATAATAATTTTTCATGGTCAAATGAAGAAGTGAATAAATGTTGGTGATGATGGGATGATATCCCAAAAACTGATCAAGTGATCTAAATGAGACATTTAAGAAAACGTACAAAATTTTAAAAGGAAGAAACCTTACCTTAATATATCTAACAACTTATCAATGAATCTAAATTGAACCTCCTAGCATAGTTTGTCATGTTTTGATGAAGCAATGATAAAGTTCGGTAGCAATCCGGAGTAGGGTGTGCATATAAGAACAATTTAAAGAATTTTATTGGAGAGTTGATTAAACTATATAAATGCTTATGTTATGTTTTCATTTGTTATTTAAATTTCTTTTTTTTTTAATTTAGAGAATCGTGTTGTTTGTACATAAATACAAATACAAAGATGAAAATGATAATGAATAAAGGTGGGTTACCCCACAAAAGAGAAAAAAAAAACAAACAAAAAAAAAAAACGCTTACGTTTTTCTAAAGCGGGAAAATTTTAATTTTCACTAGTATCAAAGAGGCAATTCCAGAGGTCAGCCTGTAATGTGTCTCAGATAGTCGAAAAAGTGTATTAACATTGAGTATTTAAAAGTATTTATTATGTCCAAGACAGAGAAAATTTAAGATATCACTCACATTAATATAACAAATATATGAGAAGATATAAAGTGATAAAAACAGAACAGGCAGTTGCAAAGTAAGACAATGCAATCAGATCAAATTTATTTTAAGTGAAATTAATATAGTTTAACATGCCTTTCACCATGAAAAAAAGTAACCATTCTCAAAAGGAAAACAAGTACTTTACTTGCAACCTTTCTCTGTACACTCTTGAGCTTATGCATTTGGCCAGATTGATAAGGGCACCACTTCGGTACACCGTATTTATGTTAAGGAGGGACAAGAGTTGTATAGATTTTGAGAGTAACAAAACGGTTGTTTAAAGGATTTAATTATCAATATTCTCTATGTTTATAATTAATGTATTATTATTACTTATATGTTATTAACTTTAATTGCATTTATAAGTGAAAACATTTTACCTTCTATCAAGAACTCATCATCAGGCTAACAGGCAAGTCAAAATGATTTGTTTTGTAAACTATATTATTTAAATAATACAATTATTTTTACAGAATGCTCCAACGAGAAGGATCTGATAAGTATTCAAGCAGAAAATAAAGGTAAAAAAAGACATTATCAAAGAAAGATAAAAACACTGTTCAAATAAAGGACATAAATACACCGTATAGCATAGATCTCAACGAATTTTGTCCTATTAATAAAGAAATTGTGTAATAAATGCCTCTGATTGGATTTGAATCTGCGACTTCTGGCTGTCAAAGCGAGCGTCATAACCATTAGACCACAGAGGCTTCATGTTTGAAATGATTAAAATAACGTCAGATACACTCTATTACAATAAGAGACAGTCGACAAGCAGCCCACATTCTAAGAACGTTAAACTTACAAAATCGATTATGCAAAATTTAATATCATTTTTGCTCTATATATTTTTTGTTAAAATTAAGCTTAGAATAAATGTAAATTCTAAAATCTTTTTGAACATTAAGCTTCTTAATTAACGAACCATTAATGTTGTAATAATAATTGAATATTAGTTTCTTAAGAGATAATGTAAGAATCTGACACTTACGTGGATTGAGAGACATTTTCCAAGTAGAAAACTAATTATACAGCCTATCCGGATATGCTGTTGTAAAAGATGATGCGAAGATGTAAATATATCAGGAACATCATTGACAAACATTGTGAAAACAAATATCCTAATGTGGAGCCTTGTGGGATCCCGGATATGACAGGCAGCAAGTTAGAAGTAAATCCATTATAGGTTACACGTTGAAAATGTTTATGAAGGTAACTTTGAATCTAGGAGAGAAGAGATCCAGAGATGCCAAATTTCTTGACATTGTACACTAAAGGCCAACTAAGACAGCGTCGGCCGACGCAGCCCGACCCGATTTATCGTCTGGGACAGTCCTAAGCCGTCGTGAGAAAAATTAAACATGTTTAATATTCTACGACGCGACTGCCCCCGGCGCTCACCATCGCGTCTGCGTTTAACTCACACAGACACGACGCGACAACAAATCGCATCAGGCTGCGTCGTACGACGCTGTCTGAGATGGCCTTTAGTAGTAGGTCGTGACAGACGAAGTCGAACGCTCTTGAATAGTCAGTATACACTATGTCACACTGACTTTTTTAAATCAAATGCTTCATAAGCAACAGACAGCATCATTGCAAGACTGGTCTGACACGACCTACCAGGTACAAAACCATGCTGGAAAGGAGAAAGAACAGATGATATATGACAAGACATATAATGAAACACGATTGGCGAGGCAGGGATCGGCTCAGACGTGGAGAGAAAGTATTGAGATAACTCCAGTATAAATAACTAGATGAACTTTTATTCAATTCTACAAGAATTAAACCAGAAAGGCAAAATCAGTCAACAACATTATGTAAATCTCATGAAGATCAAATACTGAAAACAGAGAATATGTAACATCATAATTCAGTACTAATGAATAACAGTAATTATTTAATTACAGTGTCGCAACATATTACAGTATTAATGATCGACATAAACTTACGACTTATCTCTCCAACTATACAGTACATTAAATCAGAACAGTACATCAGTTCAATGTTCTCAGTGGTAAACAGTCTGAATGGAATTAAGATAAGTACGGTATAAACAATAGAGCATATAAAAAGCCTGTACCAAGCATGATGGATAAGGAAGCCTCATTTCATAATTAGAAATGGAAATCAATGCGCCACACAAACCATGCTTTCCTTCTGAACAAAGGAAAATAATATAGTATATTTAAATAAATTAGTTCCTACAAAAACCCATTAAAATTCATCATGAATTATATAGAATGCATTAGCACACAAATCTTATAATGTATAAAAATATTCAATCATAGTAACTTATTTTAAACTGAATCAATCAACGCATAAATGTCAATCTACAGCAACAAGCCTAGGCAGAGCTAGTCTACTGCTCAAAACAGCACGCCGCTATCCGCATACACGTGAGACAGTCTAGGCCTAAGCAGAGTGTTACATAGGCTCTGTGCTAAATTAATACTTTGAAGATACAAACAGTTATGTTGCAATCAAACAATTCTTAAATACTTACATAACATCTTAACGATATTCATTAACATCAGGTATGGTTTTAAACGGTAAAACCCAGTGAATACAAGAGAAACATTATGATGAGTTGCATTGAATTCAGCGGCAAGATCTGAATTACCCACGCAAATCTAGTGCCCTCAAGTAGAAATATTAAAAATAAAATGCGCTCTCAAACAATTAGTTTCTAGACGAAACACCCTCCCCCACCATGTGAGGAATTCACATAAACTTGGATCTATTCGTATCCCTCAACTGGATATATAACAGCTAACTTAGTTATGGGACGAACGTAATTCCCATTGGGGTTTTTTACAGATACACTGCGCACGTGGCCGTCCTTTCCTGGATATACATCGGTGATCCTTGCAATGGTCCATTTTCCTCGAGCTTAATTGGGGTCTGCTAACATCACTACATCACCAATTCGTACATCTCTTCTTTCAATACTCCATTTCTTGCGTGGTACAAGAGAAGGAAACACATCCCTAATCCAAACTTTCCAGAACGCATCGACTAGCTTCTTGACGAACTCTACACGTCTCCGTTGGTTTTGGTTTCCCTGAAGGGGCCCTGAGTTACATGGCGTGTGGATCTCCCCAACAGAATGTCGTTCGGGCAAATAAATGAACCGTCATCAGGATCATTCAGCTTTCTACCAATTGGCCTTTCATTAATCAAGTTTGCCACTTCCTGGAAGTATGTGTACAATTCAAACGGCGTCAGACGTTGATCTCCTATAGATTTCTTTAAAGCATGTTTGCAGCTCTTTACCAGTGATTCGGCGCAGCCATTGTGGTGAGGGGCTAATGGTGTAGTGAATCTCCAGGTTACCTGTTCATTAGCACAGTACTCCTTTAGTTGATCTTTATTCCAACCAGCTGTCATCTGTCTTAGTTCTCGTTCTGCCCCCACAAACTGCGTGCCATTGTCACTTTGTATGACTTTGGGTCGACCTCTAATTGCGTAGAATCTCCTCAGTACTTGTATGAATTCCTGTGTTGAACAATCAACAGCAAGCTCTAGGTGTACAGCACGGGTCGTCAAACACGTCAATATCACCCCGTAGTGCTTTGTCGACTTGTTCCTTCCTGCTTTAACATGATAAGGTCCAAAGTAGTCTATTGCGGTATAGTGGAACGATGGTGACTATGGTGTAATTCGTTCTATGGGCAGTTCCGCCATCAACTGATTTTCTGCTTTGTGCTCAAAAGCTCGACATTTAGTACACTGGAACTTCACAGTCTTAACTAAGGTGGTTGCCTTTACAATCCAAAATCTTCGCCTTACTTTTGCGGCAGTTGTAGCGACGCCATAGTGGCCAGTTTCATGGATCTGTCTGGTAATCAGATATGAGGCTCGGTAGCATCTTGGCAGAAGGACAGGATAGGCCTGGTCATATGAGAGTCTCTTGTTACTTGTACGACCTCCTACATATACTATACCGTTCATTCTAAATGGACTTAGAGACTTGTATTCCTTAATCTCCTTTATGGATTTTTGAGCATCCATCACCCAGTGTCTTTCAGCTACCATTAATTCGTGTGCAGATAGTGGGCCATCATCCACGCAGCACTTTGCTCTGGTGTTCACTATAAATCGGAAAACATATGGTGTCACCCGTAGAAGCCTTCGCCAACTTGCGTATCTATTGATGTTAATTGCTGCTTCTAGCTGCTGTATGAGCATTACAGGTTTTGGCTTCCGTTTTTCGGCATCTACATCTTCTTTACTTGCCCTAGGAATGGAACATGGCCATTCAATTTCAGGCAAGCTCAGAAATGAAGGTCCTTCTTTCTATTCACCTTTTAAGTCACTCACACTTACGCCTCTGGAGACTTTGTCTGCAATATTGAACTCTCCTGGTATGTGCTTCCAGTCTGATGGATCGGTGTTGCCTTGGATCTCAGACACTCTGTTGGCAACAAACGGCTTGTAGAGACGCGACTGACCTCTTATCCAGGATAAAGCAATAATCGAGTCTGAGAGGAAAATATATTTTTTTAACTTTACAGTCATTTCCTTGGTTATAGATGTGTATAGTCTGGTGGCTACCACAGCTGCTTGTAGCTCCAACCTCAGAATTGTTAATGCCTTCAGGGGTGCAACTCGGGACTTTGCGGTCAAGAATCCTACACCAAACGTACCATTAGATGTCTCCCATCTAGTGTAGCACACTGCGCCAAAGGCACACTCAGACGCATCACAGATGATGATTAACTGTAAATTTTCAGCATCTGGTTCAGGGATCAAGCATCTCTTAAATGAAATACCATGTAGACTCTTCATCTCGGCAAAGAACTTGAACCAGTTGGATGTCTCTTCAGAATCTAATTCATCGTCCCAACCAACTCCTGCTGCCCAAAGTCGCTGTACCATTATCTTGGCTCGTATCAGGAATGCACCGGCAAATCCAATTGGGTTGAAGATTTTTGAGATTTCACTCAGTACGGTTCTCTTGGTAAGTCTGCCGTGTAATTCATCTTGCTGTACTTTGTACTCTAGCTCATCTGTCTTTGGCTCCCACACGACACCTAATACCTTCTGCTCAGTGTCCTCAGACATCACAGGTTGCTCAGAGTGATCTTGGTCAACATGTAGTTTAGCATTGGAGACCCATTTTTTAACTTTAAATTCTGCTGTGGATAGGACGTTGTCTTTCTCCTTAGTCAGTTCAATGGCTTCCTTTTCATTCTTTACTGAAGTGCAAATATCGTCCATGTATGTGTCTCGCTGTAAAGTTGCTGCGGCTTGTGGGTGGTCAATTTCATTTTCCATAGCTGTCTTTAGTAGTGCAGTCAATGTCATGGCTGGTGCAGGTTTATCCCCCGGCGTCACAATGGCGAGAACATATGTGTCAGGTGAACGCTCTTCAAATTTTCTCCACAAGAATCTGTGGACGTGCATGTCTCTTGGTGGAATCCTAACCTGATAGAACATTTTACTGATGTCGCCGGCAATGTAATTCGACAGGCAAATTACAGTAATATTTTTAGCAAATTTCTTTGAAAAAATTTCGTAGGCATGGGCCTAGGCCTAGCTAGGTATACAGTAATTTCATTTTACAGTAGTTTGGAACGATATCAGGAGTTGGGGTGGTGGCCTACTAGGACTACAATTTATTTGAAGCTATCTTGGGTCCGATCGTCCACACCAGTTGGGCCCAATCGTCTGTCACCCGAAGTTTTCATTACGATGATCAAGAAGCTCAAGAACGTATACCATCTAGGCCCTAGGCTAGGCTTAGATTGCTCTGCTACGTATACTAGGCCTACTACTGCATAACAAAGAAAGCAACCCACGCGGTGCATTCTTAAATTGTACACACATTATTAAAATGTATTAGACTGAACTGAACGATCTACCACCCTCCCATCGCAGTAATTACTGTACTGAACTAGGCCTAGCTTAGGCCTAATGTTTTTGTGGAAAGTTAGATTGTCGTTATGTACCTGACAGTTGGCTTCAATTTGTATTCAAAGGGTATATTGCTGCATAGCCAACTGTCGGGGATATGGTACCTTCATATGACTACTCCATAGAGATAATAATAAGAATACTAGAACGCTAACCGCAATGTATTCGATGTTCGAAATACGCAGAACTGTGTGGGTACCATCCAAGATGGCTGCCATAGATTTAGCCAAACAAATTTCGCTAAGCACCATCGTTTGCAATTGCGCCCTCAATTTACTCAGAGGGTTCAGTACAGCTAGCTACCCGTATGTTTGAAACTCGAGCGTTGCGGTGTTTGGGTGTAAGGTACACGATTTTAATTTTCATTCCTTGGTACTTATTTTTGAATAAGATGCTCCACTTGGCCTCGTTTTGGCTACAATAGTTTAATAATTTATTATTACCATTACTCATTGTCATTAATGGAATAATAGTCAGTCAGAGGGCTTTTTAATATGTAGTGGAGTTGAATAGCTTGGTGGTTAAGATGCTTGGCTTTCAATCCCAGGGTCATGGGTTCAATTCCTGTCAGTGTTGCAGAATTTTTTCTCACAACCAAAACAACTCCACTTCCTAAATCTCATATTAAGATTTAGTTTGTGTTTGTGTAAAGCATCGTGTGTGTATGTTTGTCTTGTGTAAGAGATTGTCACCTACAAGTAGGACAGTGATATATTCGCTATTGACAATCCTTGGCACATGTATTGTGTGCCTAAATAAATAACAAATAATAATAATAAGAATAATAATATGTATACTAAGCCTGAAGGTGGCGCTTTACTACGATGGCCATCTTGGATGGTACACATACATAATTCTGCATTGCTGCGCCATCTTGTCAACACTCTAGTTGTTTAATAGCTCTATGGACTACTCGTACAACAGAAAAAAACGTCGCATGGAGTTAGTGAAAAATGGAGATCTAAATGAAAAAACGATGTATTTCAGCAAGTTTATTAAAACCTTTTTGTTTTATTTTAGGCCTTCTTCAAAATACCTATGCCACAGCAGTTAATTTTTTTGCCGTAAAACCAAAATAGTTTCATGCATGCCGACTTGCCGATCGGTTAGCGTGAGCCCTGACTGAACTCTGCAGAAAATCCACATCGAACTTTGCATGGCGATGTAAAACGAAATGTCGGAAAACTTTTCTTTGACGCATGCGCATTTGCATAAATGTCTATACACATACGCACACACATACTACACACAATAAAAAACAAAAGAAATGTGAGAGTGATTACAATAGTTCCTATTGCATTACATGCATAGGAACTAAAAAAGGATTGGAGTTTTCCACTTAAAAAATTTTTGAGGAAAATGTTTTTTTTTTTTTTCAAATTTTTCGACTGCTAAATAAATATTCATGGCCTAATAACATTTGATTGCAACATTCAATTTTTTTAATTCAAATTTTAGGCACTAGAGTATTAATAGAAGTACAATTTTGCCAAGTTTCATAAGGTTTACTCCAGTAGAAGTTGAGATATGATGTTTTAAAATTACATAGGTGTCAATCTGAGAAATCATCAATTAAAAATTTTTTTATAAGATTTTTTAATGTTTATAATGTGAATTTGGGCCAGTTATTGTGGAAATTAGCCTTAAAAGGCACCAGGGTTATACAGTTTTTTGGATTTTGCCATGAAGGCACTTTTTCGGTAACTCTTCCAAAGACAGCCTTTCAAAAATCGGTTCTAATTCTTTAACAATAGCATTTGGCAATCCATAACGATGTCTATAATTATCCGGATTATTTTGATATTCACACTAACTGTTCTGTCGACAGCGGTCGTGCAAAGGGTTTTCACCGCCTTTTTCATGCCTTCCAGATTGTGTGAATTTTTTCTTATCGCTAGGCCATAGTAGTTTTGCAAGGCATTCATTTTTTGATCTGTTAGCCTGTTCATCCCACCAATAAGTTTTCCATCATATAATTTTATTCCATTTTGTTGGTTTTCAGAGTTCGAAGTTGACTCCCAACACGTTTTTGGACGTGGCCAACACACTCCAATTTTTCAATGTCAATGTCTCCATATGGTGCAGCATCTCTAACCTTGCCATAAGAGACAGTATCAACCATCACCAAGATACTGTGTGTATCTAGAGCTAATTTAAATTCGCCTATTAAAGCAGATTGAGAATTGACACTAGCAGCACTGCTGCCGCTGATCTGTACTTCATTTGAACTAAACGGTTCAATTTGAACACTTTGTAAGCACCGGCTACTTGATTAAGCTGATCTCCATCAGCTTCTACGCTAGAAGTACTATTATTACTAGCTACGGCATTAGAAATTTCATTAATTTAGGTTCGGCTTGATTCACATTTACCTGAACACTATGTTCAGCTACTGAGTCTGCCACTTCGGCTGGTACCATCAGATCGTCATGATCATCTTCTACAATAATATCATTATTCACAACTGAAAGATATTTTCCTACCTTAACTCTGGCTGCTAGGAACCCAGCTTCCGCATCTGTCATCCAGAGGTCCTCTGTCTCATACGCTGCTTCTTCCACTAGTGTGTCGACTAGTTCTTGATGCGCGATCTCTACCTTCCCACTGTCGCTTCGCTTTGGTGAACATCTCCTCGATTGTTTTGGTTTCTGCTTCCGCTGCCATCAAGGTATCCAATGACTTCAGGCTCCTGGTCAATGCTCCTTTTCTGTTCCTCCGAACTATCGTTCTAGTCACGTCTTCTACCGCTGGCTCAGCCATTGCTAAATTCATTCACTGTTGTGTAATGTGTAGGGTTAACTGCTGTGAGTTTGGTCAACGATGAGGGCGCCCATGTAAACAAACGCAAACTAAATATACACCAATGCATTAATCTGCAAACTCTGTTTAGTCTGGTGACTAAAGAAATACAAATATAACAATCAATGATTCGCTTAAACCATGAACAACAACAATGATAATAATGGCATCAATATTGTTAATACTGATAATCGTCTCAATATCATACAATGCAATCAAAATCAACGTTAATGATTTCATCTAATGTTAAACTATAATTCAATGGCGAGACAGAAGTAACAATACATGACTAAATCGTCATCCGTAAATGCTAATATTAGAAACACAGTACATGAGTTCACAGTAAACGTTCAAACCTTACATGAATTATGGCGCAACAAACTCGTGATCAACAACCCTTCAATTCAATCAATGATCTCATATTCTCGCTCATACTCTGTAAATAAAAGTCTTTAGGATTTAAACACTTTAATAAATATGTTAAAGTGTTTAATTTGTAACACTTTATAAACACTTCAATGTGTCTAGTGTTAAACAAAATGTTTAATTTTTAAACACATGAGCATGAGGCAATTTTACACGATGTTTAGAGAAAATAAACACAACATTTAGGCCAAATAAACACTTTAATGAACACAATGTTTATTTAATAAACACTTCAAAGCATGTACATATTAAACAGTTTTAACTGTTTACAGCTCTGTAACACTTTTTGTATGTATATATTCAACAACATTTTAAACATAGTGTTTAATTAACATAAACACTCTTCAAATAGTTTGATTAACACCTGTGATAAACACAGGATTTTTAGAAATGTAATGTTTACAAATATTCTTCGACACTTTCTAAGCATTATTTTTATATAAAAAATGCAAAATTTCAAAAAGTTTGATTAACACCTGTGATAAACACAGTATTTATAGAAATGTAATGTTTACGAATTATTCTAAGGATTATTTTTATAAAAAATGCAAAATTTCAATATATAACTATGTTAACATTTCAATCAGATAACTGGTTGATAAAGAAAAGTATTGGGTGTCATTTGGTCTTTTATTCAACATTTATGGATAGCCATAAATATTCATGAATATCAATAAATATTTGTGGATAGCCATAAATATATGAAATAAAAGATAAAATGACACCCCCAAAAACGTTTTGTTTAGAAAGTAATCTTAGACACTTCCACATTATTTTCATTAAAAATATAAAATGTTTATTCAACATTAATGGATAACCATAAATA
>NW_022719437.1:137428-159973 GCF_011630105.1 Anneissia japonica
GTTCAAGATCGTCTGGAGTAGAGTGCTCGATACTGTGGTAGAGCTAAATACAAAACAAAACGAAGGCAAAACTTGATTACTTCATGTTATTTATTTCCACTACAACATTGTTTCGTATGGTTGGTAGAGCCACCCACATTTTTCAGGCGGATATATACAACTGAGTTTATTACAAGGACAACTTGCACATCATTAATTGAGAAGCAGATTAGCGGTGATTAAAAGTTTCCTAGTAGATTTTTTTTCTCTTGTGCCTCAAAATGGATATTAATTCATTTCTGCAGTTACTTCTCTTGTTCATAGTTTTATAACTTCAAGACTGGATTTCTTGTAATTCTCTACTCCATGCCCTGGCTGTCTCTCACATCCGACCCATTCAAAATTTACTCAACTCTAGTGCTCGTACTGGTAGGCCTACCGAAGTCCGTTCTCACATCACTCCAATTCTTAAAGATCTTTACTTGTTACCCATTCAATACAGATCTTCCTATAAAATTATTAATCTTGTCCACAAAACCATTCACGGTTTTTCCCCTGACAATCTTGTCTCTAACATCATACTCATTCCACCCGCACCTCCTTTTCTTCTTCTTCCTCGTTTCTAACATGTCAAAACCGGCCACTCTCATTTTCCTTTCTTGCTCCGAAACATTGGAACTCGCTCCCGCCTGCTGCTAGATTAATTTCGGGCTTTCACCTTTTTAAATCTCACTTCAAATATTTTATTTTTCCCTTGCAACCGGAATTTCAACCGACTAGGCCACTGAGACTTTCTTTGGAAGTTCGAATCCGACCGGAGGAAATTGATTTCCAACCTTACCGTACGCTAATACAAGACAGAGATAAATGTGATACTCCTGGCCTCTTCTTAAGCATCTTAATCGACAAGACGATATCTCCGAAGAGATAATTTTATATAATATTCTGATATTATAAGATTCATAGATATCATTACAATGACATTTACTTTAATTATACGTAATTACCAACCTTCAACTGTTATTGTAAACGTACAAGTATAATTGTTTCTCGACGAATCTGTAGATGTAAAGGTGAATTGTTCAGCTCCAATCCCAAGATGAGCTGGAAAGATGTGAGTAGGATCGGGGGAGATCACTGAATCGTTACCACAGATGGTATAAATTGCACTGGAATAGTTAACTAAAGCCGTGGCCGCTCCAGTGTCGGTCTCCACAGTCACGTCAGATGGGCATGTCAGTACATTTGTTTCTATAGCAGAGAATAAGTAAATTAAAATTGATTATTATTATCATCATTATTATTATCATCATCATCATCATAATCATCATCATAATCATCATCATTATCATCATCATCATCATCGTCATTATAATCATCAACCTTACTCTTCTCCTTTCCATTATTATTTTGATGCAAACATTTTGAACTTTCTTATTTGGGTAATATATAAACGGTCATGAGTGGATTTCCCGCACGATTAAATTTGTAACGGTACTTGGTTTGGTCTACATGAGTTCGTGATTCGAACAGGTCATTCCGTTCATAGAAAAAAGCCTTTTGATGGAGAAAGTGTACATTTGTACACAAATATTTCAAACACGACTTGACTTTTTCCTAAGTGTGAGGAAAATTGATAAGAAATATATGATAATGCAAAAATTCAGGAAATAGAATTGATAGGAAATCTAAATAACTATACTTATAGAAGAAACATAATAGTAAGAAAAAAATAGTAATAGTAATAGTAATAATAACAATAACCATGTTTATAGTAATGACATTAAATACAATATTAATAATAATATTGTTATTATAATAATACTAATACTACCACTACTACTAATAATAATATTTATTTATTTATATAATAATAATAATAATAATAATAATAATAATTATATTAATTATACTACTACTACTACTACTAGTAATAATAATAATAATAATGTTAATTATGATGATGATGATGATGATGATTTATTGAAAAAAGATGGAAAGTTACTATCTATTAAAATAATATTAACCACGGTATTCTTAAAACAAACTTTACTTGTAGTTCGAGCTAAAGCTTAAAAATTACGTCATTTCGTATTCTTAAAACGAACTTCGACTAGCACTACGACTAAATGACGCAAACCTCGCCTAAAATTATACCTCCACAGGCCGATTTTTTTAGTCAGCTTAGGGTCAGGCTAAATCGACTTGAAATATTTACCCCAATGAAAACGTGCTTTTTGTAACTTACGATAAAAGTGAAATGAATAAAAACGATTTTATAAGGTGGTCTGATGTATCTCTACTGTGTTCAAGAAAATGAACATTACGTTTAGCTTCCAAAAGGCGAAATTGTTTTCCTAGCCACATGCAACAATTCCTGAATTGCACGAAATCCCCTCGTGTTGCGGTCACGTAGACTCACCGTAACAACAACAACGATGGCGCCGCCTTCGCTCGACCTCAACTATATAATAGTTCACCAAAGAAAGCAAATTTTTAATGACAGTTCAAATTCTCTATCGTTTGATGTTAACGACTAATATAGTTATTATTATATAATATTAGTTAGGCGAATAATGGTCAATTATAAATTATGAGGAAATATGTATATATAAGACAGACGGCAGTTTAATATTCTTCCGCGTTACCGGATCTCTAAAATTTCGTCTGCTAGTAAAATTACCTCTTTTTATTGGTTAATTTGATAGTTGTTGCTTGCCAGACGTCTTCAGCTGAACTACAACTAGGACTTTATTTAGTCGTAGTTAGAACTTCTACTACGTTGTTTGTGAATACAAATTGAAGTTGAAGTTGCAACTAAGACTAAATGAGGTTCTAGTTCGAAGTTTGACTAAAGTTCGTGTTAAGAATACCGGCGTTAGTCGTTAATACAATGTTGGGGGAGATTAAAAGGACAAGCTGAGTTGTCTCTGTCACTGTTTTTTAGTTATTTTTAAATTGGAGGCAAAATTTAGTTATGGTTTTTTTCAACATGTATAGTTACTAATTTGACATTTGTTGCAGAATCAAATTTAAATAACGTCAGACGAATCACATTTCAGGAGAGGACGACAAATATAACGCCCGTATTCTTAAAACAAACTTTAGTCGAACTTCGAACTAGAACTTAGTTTAGTGCTAGTTGCAACTTCAACTTCAATTTGTATTCACAACAACGTAGTCGAAGTTTTAACTACGACTAAATCAAGACCTAGTTTTAGTTTAACTGAAGACGGCTGGCAAGCCACGACTACCAAACTAACCAATGAAAAAGCTAACTTTAATAGCAGACTAATTTCAGAGATCCGGTAACGCGGATGAATATTAAGCTGCCGTCTGTGGTTCAAAAACGTATTTCCTCATAATTCATAATAGACCATCATTCGCTTAATTAATTTTTTATAATAATAACTATATTAGTTGTTAACATAATAACGATAAAGATTTTGACAGTCACTGAAAATTTGATTTCTTTGGAGAACTATTATAGTTGAGCCTGAGCGAGGGCGGCGCCATCTTTTTTGTTGTTATGGTGAAGCTAGATGATTGCAACGCGAGGTGATTACGAGCAAATCAGGAACTATCGCATGCGGCTAGGAAAACATGTTAATTTCTCCTTTTGGAAGCTAAACTTGATGTCTCTTTTGTTTAACACACCTTAGATATATCAAACCTGCGTATACAGTCGTTTTTATTCGTTTCACTTTATCGTGAGTTACAAAAACACGTTTTTAGTGGGGTAAATATTTTAAGTCGGCGATTTAGCCTGACCCTAGGCTAACTAAAAAATTCGGCCTGCGGAGGTATCATTTTAGTCGAGGTTCGCGTCATTCAGTCGTAGTTCTAGTTTCTTTTAAGAATACGGAATGACGTAATTTTTAAGTTTTAGCTCGAAATACGACTAAAGTTTGTTTTAAGAATACCGGGGTAATTATAGTGCGATTGGTATTGAGAATAGTAAATTTATCAGTGGTGCACATGGAATTACATAGTTCGAATCTCAAGATTTATCTCATTTTAACATTGCCAAAAGGGTACGAAGTCTTATGAAGCTTAGAATATGAGAAAATAGATTTAAGATTAGGAGCTTGCCTTTTAACTAGGAGGGTCATCAAAAAGATGGCAAACTGAGTTACCTTGTTTATTGATTTTTTAAATTGACAGGCTTACGTTGGCGGGTAAGAGAGTTCATATTTGAATAATAGCCTAGCCGAGGACGACGGGATGCAGTTATTATTAACTTTACTTAGGTTTACAATAAGAACGGATTGAAATAGCAGGTTAAATTTATTGAAATGTATAATCATTATTGAGAAATTGCGATTATTACGCCAATTTGTTGGTCGTAATCATCCAGAGAATAGCAAGTTCGTTTGATATGTAGACACTGACTAAATACTTGATTTAAGACTTAAGATTGATTGAGGCTTAATGGGTAAAAGAAATGAATGGTTATCAGTAGGGCCTAGGTCTAGTGAATAAGGAGACTATGATAGTGATAATACAACATGCAATGTATCTATGAAGACAAAAAAGAGAAAGAAAAAGAAAAAAAAGTACACAATCATATTACTTCTATTTTCAATACCGGTACATAGCCCTTGACTGATATAAATATTATCGACTGCTATCTTTCCGTTATCAGCACGTCCTAATAACTTCAGCTCGTAATTGTAACTGTTAATTAATTGTAAATTGACATACTTCCATTGCCTGCTGCTGTCATCCGGAATGTATAATACTTCATTATTTGTATTATCAATATTTTGTTGAATGTGTATATGCTTTTCTGGATCTCCACTCATATAATAGTAAAATGACAGACAAATATCACTCCAAGTAGCTTGTATTTTAGGACTTCTAAGCTCTGCGTGTCCAGAATATTGTTGTATATATATATAATAACCATCTGAAAATCAAGGAAAAATTATATATATATTATGATGATCGGCCTATATATTGATATTGTTACAGAAGTTTTTACAGAAAATGGTCAGCTATATTTTTTATTCTCATTGAAAATACCGTCTTAAATTTAAAGGTTTAACCAAGTTACAAGGAAGAAATTATAATGTGCTGGCGACGAATAAGTCAAGGGTGTAAATTGGGGGGTAATTTCAATTTTTGAGGACTCAGACCTAAATATCTCTTTCAAAAATCAATGGGTATAATTTAAAACTTGTACAACAGTTTGTCAAAGTCGAGTAAAGAAATGATTACATTTTTGTGACGACGATGCAGAGTATGGTGTAGATCTGATGACCATTGAAAGGAAAACGTCCCAGACCACTTATTTCGAAAACGGATCAACTGATGTGAATGAAACATTCGTTATATGGTATTATTATTATTTATTATTATTATTATTATTATTATTATTATTATTATTATTATTATTATTATTATTATTATTATTATTATTATTATTATTATTTATATTGTTAATACTAATATTAAATTAATATAATTAATATTAATGATAATATTAATAGTAAATATATTATTTTTATTATAATAATAATATTAATAATATGAAAAACTAATATTTTTATTATTTTTATAATAATGATATTAATAATAATATTATTATCAATTTTTACGTGAATATTATTATTATTATTATTATCATTATTATTATTATTATTATTGTTAATAATATTTACAATATTATTATCATTATAAATATTATTACTATTATTATTATCATCATTATAATATCATTATCAATAATATCATTATAATTATTATCATTATAATTGATATTACTATTGATATCATTATGAGGCCCGGCTATTATGTTTCGTTATATATATTCTTCATCTGCATTTTGCTTCGTTTATCTATTATTTTATTCTTTTTAAATACACTGATACATATTTCATAGTCTATTAGTATTTTTGCAGTACAGTATAATAAAAATAGCATAATTGATGAGAAAGACATTGTAGAAATTTCTAAAAGAACCTTGACCAGAACTATTGATTCTCTCAGAAGAACGATTCCACTGACTATCGTAAGTCCAGCTACACCAGCCATATTCAAAGTCACAGCAGATACCACCTGTTTAGATAAAAAAAAAAGCATTTGCTTAATAGCAAGTTTGCGAGTGATCAAACTGTCGCGTTTGTGAGCAAGCAATAAATGGTTATACTGGAGGAGGATCTTTTTAAGTCATTAATCTGCTTTCTTTATATCTATGATACCGGTACTGATAGATTATATCAATCTTTTCAGTACTAATATGATGGATGTTGGTATCTTGAAATAAATATTTCTTATATTTTAAAGCATTTAAAACATTATATTTCTTTTAATAATCACGCATTTTAGAAAAAAAAATATCGAATTTTTTTCGACGAAATAGAATGTAAATTGTTAATTTTTTATTTTACAACAAAAAAAAATAAATAAATAAATAAAATTCCATAACTTATTCAATATATTTATTTTTGGATATTTATTATATTATCATCACATTTTGTAATCACCTTTTCACCTTGGTGGTGTTGATATGATGAAGGTGATGATGATGATGATGTCAAGAAGGAGAAAACAAATCAGAACAAACACAATGGGTTTTCTGCTAACGAATAGCTGGTTTTCTACATCAAATAAGGTTAAAATAGGACATAATTAGGCAAAATTAAAAAAATATTTAGCAATAGAGTAATTAGCCTATATTAAATACTTAAAGAAAGAGGGCTTATCACACTGATATGTTTATTAATGTCTGTGACGTTTTTGTATATTGGTTTTACTCAAAACTAGTCTACTTACTGGATTTACATGTAAAGATGTACATATTTAATGGGTAAAATTCGTCTTGTTGAATTAATTTAAGCTAATTATGTAATTTATTATTAATTTATGGTTAAATTTTCAATCCATTTTATTGTTTTATAAAATAAATAATTTGGGCGTCAACATCTCACAACCATGGAACTGCTCTTCTATGCTGGAACAAATCTTGAACACTCTGTGAGAATTGTTAAAACTTTGGGAAGAAATCTCGATACTATCCATTTTTAAACAAATTATTACCTGTTATTATAGGCCTGCTTACCGATTCTCTAAGAAAATACGCAGCGTAAAAGGAGCACTTCTAGTTAAAGAGTGTAACAATGCTTATTAGAAATTGCAACAGGTTATTACAAAAGTGCAGCAATTATCACAAAGTTGGCCTCATACTTCAGTAGAGCATTAAATCGGTATAATGAAATCTCCATAAGAAAAATTGCTTTTTTCTGTTTTTAATTATAACTATTATTAAATAAGGTAGATTTCCTGTTACGAGGACACCTCCTCGTAGATTCAGCAAATCAAAATTCGCCTAAGCATCATCGTTTCAGTGGCACCCTTAATTTACTCATTGAAGGCGAGTACAACTAAGGATGAAAAAAAAATGTTATGTTGGCCTAACGGGTCTAAAAAAATATAGGGTACGTAGGTAGGTTTTTTTTTTTTCTTTTTTTAACTGCCACAATATTCAGCGAAGGCCTTGAAATCTATAAAATCAATTAAATAAGCCTTTAAAGCCCCTAATTGTCATATATCTCGCCTTGGACGCCCGACCACGCCTACTTTACTAACGTAAACTTGTATCGTGAACAAATTTAAACAAAAATTTCTAGGGTCAATCGATTTTTATGGTCGTTCGGGTAGACTCTAAAATCGATTAAATAAGCCTTTGAAACTCCTAAATTGTCAAAATGTTCGAGGTTTCGCCCCCCTGAACCACTTTCGAAAACTTTTAATCGAAGGTCGACCACGCCCACTTTACTTTCGTTGGGGAATCTGACCCCCCCCCTGCCGTCGGGGACCTTGGGCCCCCCGTCGGGCAAATCCTTTTGCCACATCTGTGATTTCTACCAAAAGGCAAGGTGGGGTATTTGACAAAGGTGATGTTGGTAAGTCATACAGTAGTCAAGGCATAAAACTGTATTTGTACTGTGATATATTTTGTGTGAGCATGCAAGAATTAAAGATGAAGTGATCGCAATTCTTGCTCCTACTTCCAAATTTTAGTTTACAACAGACACAGTACCCCACCATTTCATACCTCCATATTTATTGTATAATGCACACACTAGGTGATATAATTTTTATTGTTTAGGATTAATTTATCATAAATATAACACTATTTGATTAGCTTGGATATGACATAGGATTCTTGCATCACATTTTTTTAATGTACATTATTATAATTCTTTGAACATTTTCACCCTGATTCAAGTTAAAAATACTTAGGGAGAAAAACCAATATTCAATTTTGTTGGTTCCAAACTTTCTTTCAGAAGAAGACAGTTATATTACAAAAAGTTTGATGGAACGTATCGTAGAGGCAAAAAATAAAAAAAAAAAAAAAAAAAAAAAAAAAAATTAGCAACACAAAAATTTCCTACTGAAAAAGAAACTTTTTCTCTTAGAAAGACTCAAAAGCCATCATTTAAACTAGCAATTTCGTATTTTTTTTACAAACGTTAAATGAAAATCAGATTCTTCTTTTAAAATAGAAATTTGCTGGGAATGGGGTTTTAAGTCAGCGAATCTGCAGAAGTAATGTGCATGTCTTGCCTGTCATGCCTGTTGTTTGTAAATTTGTAAGTAAACTATAAATTCAAAATAGTTTCATTGCATGGCTGAATTCAATTGTACATGCAAACGTATAGGCATTTAATAAATCATGACTTTGTTTCGTTTTAGAGAACTGAAGGGATTAGTTTAAAAGATTAATTGGAGGAGCAACGTAACAGTGTGGCTAAGGAAAATTTTGTTTTTCTAAACATGTGCAGATTGTGGTTTTCTGGCTCATTAGCATAACAATAACACACATAAGGCTAATTCAAGTTAGACTGCTTAAACCAGCCAGCTTCCCATCCTGGTAACAGTAAAAAGTCCTTGATTTATGTGGAAATATTTATCTGTTTTGAGAATCAAGTCTAGGATTGAAAAACCCTGCATATAACTAATTTTAATTATTTTTTAGGACGTAAAATGTGAGAGGTGTATGATTTTTGAACTGTTATGTGACAAAATATGTGCTTGTTAAAAGGTCAGCAGTATATTAAATAAAGAGGCAAAAATTTTTTTTTTTTTTTTTGGTCTAGACATAAACTTTAATTTTGTCCTAGAAATCTTTAAAAAAAAAAATGCTTTATTTTGTTTTGTTCCATAGACATTAGCTATAATATATAGTTATTTTTATAAAAAAAAAAAAACCCTTAGGCCCATTTCCATTATTAAAATTACAACAAATACATTTAGTCTAAAGTGTAGAATGCAAAAAAAACCCCCCAAAAAACATAAACAAAAACGTAATAACTGGATGTAATAATGTGGTTGTCCATTTTTGTAATGGTTTGGCATTTGTACCTAAATGGAACTAGTTAATTTTAACTTTTACTTTGTATGTTTAATGCTCGCTCATTTTATGTAATGCTACTTCAAATAAATCAAATAAATAAAAATTAAATCAAATGAGTCCCCAATTTGTAAGACTCAAAGAAAGGCCTATTAGTGCCAGCATAATATTATTGCAAACCACAGAATGTGGGTCAAGTCATTCTTTCTTTTCCAACAAATAAAACTTTCATAAAGTCACATATTTGGTCAAAATATAAACAATGTGTTGCCCATTAATTATGAATTGAAATGAATTGCTAACACTTTTTTTTCTACACCAGAACAACTATGTTCCAGAATCATTGGCTAATGAACAACCAATGCTGGTAGTACTGTAGTCAAACATGGAGGAGACCCACTGTCTAACGGATTCCTGTTGTGGCGAGGCAGGGATCAGCTCAGACGTGGAGAGAAAGTATTGAGATAACTCCAGTATAAATAACTAGATGAACTTTTATTCAATTCTACAAGAATTAAACCAGAAAGGCAAAATCAGTCAACAACATATGTAAATCTCATGAAGATCAAATACTGAAAACAGCAATAAACATGAGTTAAAAAAAAACCAATATAAACACTTCAAGAAGGCTTAAACAGTTATATTCCTAAATTCAGTATGTAAATCAGTGTATACAATTAAACCAGGATTTCCGCATTTAAAATAACATAATAAATTATCAGCCATAATCAAATGTAATAATATGTATAATCATAATGTTCTGTAAACCATAATATCAGTATAAATACTATAATGCAACACAAAGTTGTCCAGAATAACAATTGTAATCAACACACAACAGAGAATATGTAACATCATAATTCAGTACTAATGAATGACAGTAATTATTTAATTACAGTGTCGCAACATATTACAGTATTAATGATCGACATAAACTTACGACTTATCTCTCCAACTATACAGTACATTAAATCAGAACAGTACATCAGTTCAATGTTTTCAGTGGTAAACAGTCTGAATGGACTATGGATAAGTACAGTATAAACAATAGAGCATATAAAATGCCTGTACCAAGCATGATGGATAAAGAAGCCTCATTACATAATTAGAAATGGAAATCACACAAATCTTATAATGTATAAAATTATTCAATCATAGTAACTTATTTTAAACTGAATCAATCAACGCATAAATGTCAAACTACAGCGACAAGCCTAGGCAGAGCTAGTCTAATGCTCAAACAGCACGCTGCTATCCGTATACACGTGAGACAGTCTAGGCCTAAGCAGAGTGTTACATAGGCTATATAGGCTATGTGCTAAATTAATACTTTGAAGATACAAACAGTTATGTTGCAATCAAGCAACAATTCTTAAATACTTACATAACATCTTAACGAAATTCATTAACATCAGGTATGGTTTTAAACGGTAAAACCCAGTGAATACTAGAGACAAATTATGATGTGTTGCATTGAATTCAGCGGCGAGATCCGAATTACCCATGCAAATCTAGTGCCCTCAAGTAGAAATATAAAAAATAAAATGCGCTCTCAAACAATAGTTTCTAGACGAAACACCCTCCCCCACCATGTGAGGAATTCACATAAACTTGGATCTATTCGTATCCCTCAACTGGATATGTAACAGCTAACTTAGTTATGGGACGAACGTAATTCACATTGGGGGTTTTTACAGATACACTGCGCACGTGGCCGTCCTTTCCTGGATATACATCGGTAATCCTTGCAATGGTCCATTTTCCTCGAGCTGAATTGGGGTCTGCTAACATCACTACATCACCAATTCGTACATCTCTTCTTTCAATACTCCATTTCTTGCGTGGTACAAGAGAAATAAACACATCCCTAATCCAAACTTTCCAGAACGCATTGACTAGCTTCTGGACGAACTCTACACGTCTCCGTGGGTTTTTGGTTTCCCTGAAGGGGCCCTGAGGTACATGGCTTGTGGATCTCCCCAACAGAATGTCGTTTTCGGGCAAATAAATGAACCGTCATCAGGATCATTCAGCTTTCTACCAATCGGCCTTTCATTAATCAAGTTTGCCACTTCCTGGAAGTATGTGTACAATTCAAACGGCGTCAGACGTTGATCTCCTATAGATTTCTTTAAAGCATGTTTGCAACTCTTTACCAGTGATTCGGCGCAGCCATTGTGGCGAGGGGCTAATGGTGTAGTGAATCTCCAGGTTACCTGTTCATTAGCACAGTACTCCTTTAGTTGATCTTTATTCCAACCAGCTATCATCTGTCTTAGTTCTCGTTCTGCCCTCACAAACTGCGTGCCATTGTCACTTTGTATGACTTTGGGTCGACCTCTAATTGCGTAGAATCTTCTCAGTACTTGTATGAATTCCTGTGTTGAACAATCAACATCAAGCTCTAGGTGTACAGCACGGGTCGTCAAACACGTCAATATCACCCCGTATTGCTTTGTCGACTTGTTCCTTCCTACTTTAACATGATAAGGTCCAAAGTAGTCTATTGCGGTATAGTGGAACGGTGGTGAATAAGGTGTAACTCGTTCTATGGGCAGTTCCGCCATCAACTGATTTTCTGCTTTGTGCTCAAAAGCTCGAAATTTAGTACACTGGAACTTCAAAGTCTTAGCTAAGGTGGTTGCCTTTACAATCCAAAATCTTCGCCTTACTTTTGCGGCAGTTGTAGCGACGCCATAGTGGCCAGTTTCATGTATCTGTCTGGTAATCAGATATGAGACTCTGTGGCATCTTGGCAGAAGGACAGGATAGGCCTGGTCATATGCGAGTCTCTTGTTACTTGTACGACCTCCTACATATACTATACCGTTCACTCTAAATGGACTTAGAGACTTGTATTCCTTAATCTCCTTTAGGGATTTTTGAGCATCCCTCACCCAGTGTCTTTCAGCTACCAATAATTCGTGTGCAGATAGTGGGCCATCATCCACGCAGCACTTTGCTCTGGTGTGCACTATAAATCGGAAAACATATGCTGTCACCCGTAGAAGTCTTCGCCAATTTGAGTATCTATTGATGTTAATTGCTGCTTCTAGCTGCTGTATGAGCATTACAGGTTTGGGCTTCCGTTTTTCGGCATCTACACCTTCTTTACTTTCCCTAGGGATGGAACATGGCCATTCAATTTCAGGCAAGCTCAGAAATGAAGGTCCTTCTTTCCATTCACCTTTTAAGTCACTCACACTCACGCCTCTGGAGACTTGGTCTGCAATATTGAACTCTCCTAGTATGTGCTTCCAGTCTGATGGATCGGTGTTGCCTTGGATCTCAGACACTCTGTTGGCAACAAACGGCTTGTAGAGACGCGACTGACCTCTTATCCAGGATAAAGCAATAATCGAGTCTGAGAGGAAAATAGATTTTTTAAACTTGACAGTCATTTCCTTGGTTATAGATGTGTATAGTCTGGTGGCTACCACAGCTGCTTGTAGCTCCAACCTCGGAATTGTTAATGCCTTCAGGGGTGCAACTCGGGACTTTGCGGTCAAGAATCCTACACCAAACGTACCATTAGATGTCTCCCATCTAGTGTAGCACACTGCGCCAAAGGCACACTCAGACGCATCACAGAAGATGATTAACTGTTAATTTTCAGAATCAATTCATCGTCCCAACCAACTCCTGCTGCCCAAAGTCGCTGTACCATTATCTTGGCTCGTATCAGGAATGCACCGGAAAATCCAATTGGGTCGAAGATTTTTGAGATTTCACTCAGTACGGTTCTCTTGGTAAGTCTGCCGTGTAATTCATCTTGCTGTACTTTGTACTTAAGCTCATCTGTCTTTGGCTCCCACACGACACCTAATACCTTCTGCTCAGTGTCCTCAGACATCACAGGTTGCTCAGAGTGATCTTGGTCAGCATGTAGTTTAGCAATGGAGACCCATTTTTTAACTTTAAATTCTGCTGTGGATAGGACGTTGTCTATCTCTTTAGTCAGTTCAATAGCTTCCTTTTCATTCTTTACTGAAGTGCAAATATTGTCCATGTAGGTGTCTCGCTGTAAAGTTGCTGCGACTTGTGGGTGGTCAGTTTCATTTTCCTTAGCTGGCTTTAGTAGTGCGGTCAATGCCATGGCTGGTGCAGGTTTATCCCCCGGAGTCACAATGGTGAGAACATATGTGTCAGGTGAACGCTCTTCAGATTTTCTCCACAAGAATCTGTGGACGTGCATGTCGCTTGGTGGAATCCTAACCTGATAGAACATTTTACTGATGTCGCCGGCAACAGCAATCTTGAATTCCCGGAATCTCATAATCACTCCCATCAGATTTCTTAATAGGTCTGGACCCTTTCCCCATTAGTCATTCAGCGATGACCCTTCACACACACTCGACGAATTAAAGACTATTCGGATTGGTGTACTGGCACTTTCTGGTCTCATGACAGCGTGGTGAGGAATGTAATGGACTGGTCCATGGTAGGTTCCTTTCTCTTCTTCAGTTAGTTTCTTTGCAAAACCTTTCTCCACCATATCGTCAATCGCCCTGCTATACTGCTCTGCAGAGTTTGTTTCCTTGAGCCGTTTTTCTAGGGAACAAAGTTTTGCGAAGCATTGCTTTTCGTTGTTTAGAAGTTCTTCTGGAGTCTTTATCCAGGGATATGATACCACCCAATGTCCATCTGTATCCTTTATGCAAGAGTTCCACATCTTAGTGAATTCCCTGTTACTATCTGGGCTTAGTGTTGGAACCCTGTTTTGCGCAATCACACTTACATTCCACCCCCATCTCTTCAGTGGACCAGAATTGAGATATGTCTACAGGCTCAGCTAACTTGATAAGCATCACAGGATTTTGATGTTGTCTTGTAGACCCTTTGGTGTTGGTACCAAACAAAACCCATCCTAATGGAGACTTTCCTGTTACGTAATCACCATCAATGTCAACGCATTTTCCCGTGTGCATCTTGGCATAGTTAATACCTATTAAGATATCAACCGTCCCACTTCTCCTATAGATAGGTTCACCCAGCTTCTCTTCGACTTCTGATCGTAGTCTGTTACTAATTGTTGGTACATCGGTGATGCTAGGTACCCCAATTGCAGTTAAAGAGTGGGAATGTCCTTCCCTAGATGTCAGTGTTACGTTGTATGCTCTAGTATGAAGTAATGACTTCTCAGAACCAAGAGTTGATATTTCAACCGTTACTGGTTTGCTTGGGAATTTGCATTCTTTAGCCAGATCATCTCTAATCAAGGTCAATGTAGCGCAGGTGTCAAACAAGATGTTAGAGTCTCTACCTAACACATTTGCTGTGAGCATCGGCATGACCACTTGTACATCATCAGTTGAATTCTGATCTAGGGTCATTAGTTGTGTTGTAGGTTGAGCCGTTATATGCAGCAGTGGATGGTGGAATTTATCACATTGCGTACATTTCTTCCTTCTTCGGCAGTTTGTGATCGAATGCTGTTTTCCTGCCTTCTTGAAACAAGAAAAGCATACATGATTCTCCTTGGCTTTTTTCATACGTTCTTCTGGAGTTACTTGCAAAAGTGTAGGGCATTGGTCGGGCCAGTGCTCATCAGTTTCACATCCCCAACACTTTTTCCACTTTGAAAATATCTTGGTTTCTGAGGGTACCATCTTTGCATCTGTCTGAAACACACGTCCTGTATTCCTTTCACCGGGCTTCGATGGTTTGTGAGGTTCAGCGACAGTTCCGAATACAGGATCATTTACCTCACAAGAGGAAGTCTTTACAAACCTCACAACATCCTTCAGACTGGGCACTTTATCATTCTCACGCATCCATCTCTGTTGTAAGAACCTTGGTAGTTTATCTATTATAGTCTTCAGACTCCCTTGATTGTTCAGTTCTTGCAAGTATCCTAGAGCATCTAGTGCTTGGAAGCAGTTAGTTAAATCATCTGCGTAACTTTCGAGCTTTGCTGGCTCCACCTTTGGTCGGGTTACAATCTTCTTTATCCATGCTTGCACAATCATAGCACTGTTACCAAACCGTTTCTTGAGTGTTGTCAGCGCTGCTTCAAGGCCCTCAGCTGGTGGTTTCAACACACAAAATTCTGTAGCATCAAGAGCTCGGCCACAGCACAATGAACGAAGAACGTTAAGCTTTATACTAGGATCAGTAATGCAAGATACACTGTTATTGAATGAAGCCATAAATGTATAATAAAATAGAGGATCACCCTCAAATTTTCTAACATGTGCTTTAGGCAAAGCCATAGCTTGCACCATAATTATAAGAGAATTCTCATGAGTAGGCATGGTAGATCCTGCATTAATCGAAACATTTACATCACTTTTGTTAGTATTATTTACAACATCTGTACCTTTAGGTGTTTCTACATCAATTACAGATTCACAAACAATAACATTATCAGTTGACCCTTCTTTGACTGAGTCATCAATACTAACACTTGCAGGAGTGATATTATCAACAACCTGCTCATCAGGGCTTGTTTCTGAATTACTTATAGGCTTAACCGGGGTCCTAACGACTTCACCTAAAATCTTTCTTGCCCTTCTTGTAACCATGTTGAAATATCTTACAACAAGTCCTAGCCATTCTTCCTCTTGTCCGATTTCATCCTCATCTGTTATACCATTCATCAGCATATCATGAGCGTTTTCCACAGCGTCAAGTCGAGTCTTGGATTTCTCCTGTAGCTGACGTATCTGATCTTGAACAACATCTTCTTCCTTCAATTCTGCGTTCAACTCAGTTAGCGCCATCGTCAGCTTACCCTTGCGAAGAGCCCGATTTTTTCTCAGTGCAGCCAAATCCTTTACCTCCATATTCGAAGTTGGTTGCCGTTCCAGAATAAGTCAATTGAATTGTGGCGAGGCAGGGATCGGCTCAGACGTGGAGAGAAAGTATTGAGATAACTCCAGTATAAATAACTAGATGAACTTTTATTCAATTCTACAAGAATTAAACCAGAAAGGCAAAATCAGTCAACAACATATGTAAATCTCATGAAGATCAAGTACTGAAAACAGCAATAAACATGAGTTTTAAAAAAAACCAATATAAACACTTCAAGATGGCTTAAAAAGTTATATTCCTGAATTCAGTATGTAAATCAGTGTATACAATTAAACCAGGATTTCCGCATTTAAAATAACATAATAAATTATCAGCCATAATCAAATGAAAAAATATGTATAATCATAATGTTCTGTAAACCATAATATCAGTATAAATACTGTAATGCAACACAAAGTTGTCCAGAATAACAATTGTAATTAACGCACAACAGAGAATATGTAACATCATAATTCAGTACTAATGAATAACAGTAATTATTTAATTACAGTGTCGCAACATATTACAGTATTAATGATCGACATAAACTTACGACTTATTTCTCCAACTATACATTACATTAAATCAGAACAGTACATCATTTCAATGTTCTCAGTGGTAAACAGTCTGAATGGAATTAAGATAAGTACGGTATAAACAATAGAGCATATAAAAAGCCTGTACCAAGCATGATGGATAAAGAAGCCTCATTACATAATTAGAAATGGAAATCAATGCGCCACACAAACCATGCTTTCCTTCCGAACAAAGGAAAATAATATAGTATATTTAAATAAATTAGTTCCTACAAAAACCCATTAAAATTCATCATGAATTATATAGAATGCATTAGCACACAAATCTTATAATGTATAAAAATATTCAATCATAGTAACTTATTTTAAACTAAATCAATCAACGCATAAATGTCAAACTACAGCCAGGTAAAAATTCCCATTGAAACCCATTGAAATTTCCAATGGGTCCAATGAGGTTCAATGGGTCCAACTGGTATTTTTCAATGGGTCCAACTGGTTGAACGAGGTTCAATGGGTCCAATTGGTATTTTTCAACTGGTTCAGCTGGTATTACCCAATTGGTCCAACTGGTATATTGTCCAACTGGTATTGTTCAATGGGTTGAACTGGTAATATCCAATGGGTCCAACTGGTGTTGTTCAATGGGTCCAACTGGGCATTATCGAATGGGTCTAACTGGAATATCCAATGGGTCTAACTGGAATATCCAATGGGTCTAACTGGTGTTATTCAATGGGTCTAACTGATTATTCAATGGGTCTAACTGGTATTATACAATGGGTCTAACTGGTATTATACAGTGGGTCTAACTAGTATTATCCAATGGGTCTAACTGGTATTATACAATGGGTCTAACAGGTATTATCCAATGGGTCTAATTGGAATATCCAATGGGTCTAACTGGTATTATCCAATGGGTCTAACTGGTATTATCCAATGGGTCTAGCTGGTATTATCCAATGGGTCTAATTGGATTATCCAATGGGTCTAACTGGTATCCAATGGGTGTAACTGGTATAATCCAATGGGTCTAACTGGTATTATCCAAACCCAGGTAAAAACATTTGAGACCAGTTGGGATTTTCAAATCGTCTAATTGGTTTCAACTGGTTCAATTGGTATTTTCAAGGGGTAAAGTGGCTTTCAACTTTTTTAACTGGTATCAATCAACGGGTCCAATTGGTATGTTCAATGGGTGCATTGGTTTCAACTGGTCCAATTGGTTACAGAATGGGCTCCAAGTTTCAACTGGTCTAATTGGTACGACATCAAAGGGTTCAATGGCCTCAACCGGTCCAGCTACATGCTAAAATGCTTGGGCTTGAACCCCCGGCCGGTGATGCACGGAGGACCAAGGGATGCTACTGTAGTATGGCATAATAAATGGTTAACAAATTTGCTTTAATTAAAATTTACTTTTAATTAGGCCTATTATTAATAGCCTACTATTTATTATCATTAGGCCTCATTAATTAATTATTTATTCATATATTTAATTATTTGTATTGTCATTGATATCATCCTCCATGTAGTAGTGATATGGCATTCCAGGTTTCCGACCCCCCTCCCACACAAGCGGAGTGAATGACATCATTATATGCCCTGCCGTCATTGGCCACTCCTTTGGAACCTTACGAAACTGACCAATGGAAACCTAGGATCCACATTCAAATTCATTGTGTGTGCAGTACCAGGTACCAGTGGAGTCTACTAATGTTTGACAAATTCTGAGATTTTAAGGTACAAAATACGACAATAATAGGTGGTTTGCTTACTGATAACTACAAAGCAAGGATAATTCATTGATGCAAGACTTAATATTCAACACATCTTGATTGATTGAATGTTTCATACAGCCTCTAGGCCTAGGCCTAGCCGACGAAGTCGTAGCCTAGCTGGGCCAGCACTACTAGCTGAGCCTATGCTAGGCTAGCTAGGACGGTGCAGCAGCTGATGATGCAGTGTTCGATAGAAAAGGTAAGATAAGAATACGATAGAACCATACTAATGTAAAAAAAATTAATAAAAAAATTAATAAAAATCCAGTTCAGACTGGGCCTAAACTACCTTCGTAGCTAACTTGGGCCTAGGCCTACTGTCTGTCTGTACTGTAGTTAGCCTAGCAGGCCAGGCCTAGCCTAAGTAGTACCTAGTTTTTCGTACAAATAGGGCCTAGCCCTATGCTAGGGGCCTAGCTACCTACTCTACTACTACTTGGTTAGGCTAGGGCATAGGCCCTGCCAATTATTATTATTATTATTTATTTTTCTTTCTTTTTTCGCATTTTTTTTTACTTTTAATTACTGTACATAAATGGTTTTTCCTCATATTTTGTCCAATGTATTTTAAAGTTTTATTTATTTGAATTGTCTAATGCTTTGTTTGATATTGTGTTTCCCCATACTTTTTATTATTGAATTCGTTCGTATGTATGTTGTTGTTATATAGGCTATTATTATTATTATTATTATTATTATTATTATTATTATTATTATTATTATTATTATTATTATTATTATTTTGGTTTATTGCCGTTTTGATTTAGTCACTTATTGCCATTTTGATCCATTGCCGTTTTGACTAGAAAACCACCTTCTGATGCTGCATACAGTATTATCCTCCCAATTTCAAAATTTATTGCCCTTTTTATAATTTGCAATGTACCTGTATTACACTTATTTTATGTCTTCTAATTCAACAGAACATAGTAGAGTAGTAGAAGTGGTTTGGCGCAGGGTCAGGGTTTCAATCCCCTCGCTGTGTATTTAACTTGTGTCCTTGGGCAAGGCATTTTATCTGCATTGCTTCTCTCTACCCAGGAGTATAAGTGGGTACCTGGTAGAGTTAAATACACTGTACCAACATGTGCTGATGTATCTGCTGCAGCGTTATCGAATACTTCCCCAGGGAGCTGGAGTTTGTGTTCCATAGGCATTAATCCAATGAGGGCCTAACAATATGCTAATATAAGGGCACATAGAAAAAACTATTAGATTATCACTATTCAAAAAAAAAAAAAATGATGAGGGTTAGTGTTTTTTTTCAAACAGAACAATAGAATATTGCTTTTTTTAATTGATGAGGGAGGGAATGTATTTATTTTCAAGAATATTTAAAAGTTTAATTTTATTGTTTTTAAAGAAAATATATTTCCCGTCACAAAATTGCATCATTTTTTAAAGCTGTTAAAATAAATAATGTGGCAAAAAAAATTTATTTTTTTTATTCCCGCATCAATATTTCCCATTTTTTTAATGCGGGTGGGAGTGATAATCTAACAAATTTTTCTTTTTGCCCTAAGTCTACTATTATTATTATTATTTTATTATTATAAGAGCTCACAGCCACTGAAAGCACACTATATCTAGCAATCCATTGTTTTAAATCAAGTTAAACCATATATTTTTTTTCTAAATAAGTGATATTTCAATTTCTTTTTCAGGAATGTTTCAAAAGCAACAATATTAGTAATCATACAGCCATACAAAGGAGGAAGCTGTAGAAAGCTCCCACTAAATCGGTACATCACTTAACAAAAGATAATTGACAAGTTAAAAAGTAATTGATCTGTGTTTGTTTTTTAGTTTTCTGCAAAGTGCACATAATTGATTTATTTATATTTTCTAAATTCAGGTTTTTTTAAAATTAAATAAAACAATTGCATTGTAATCATCTATAATCATTTAATTTAATCCTTAATGTATTTATAAATTTGCTCACTATACACAATGTTATTAAAGTGTACAGTAGTAATAATTGCATATTGTTTCTTTATATTATTAATTCATTGTCCAATATGACTTACACTATAGATCTTGTTATAACTATAGAGTAAATATAGAATGTAATGTGCATAACTGATTTTTAAATATATTTTCTTAAATTTAAAATATTGCATTGAATGTATTAAAGAAATATATAATTTACATTTACTTAGATATTAATATGATACATAATTTTTAAAATTCAAAGTATGTAATAATTGTAACTGTTGGTGGAATTTATTAAATGCACAGTAATATAACAAAAATGTTGTTTCAATTCATTTAGTGATAGAGTAAGTAAATAGATATTGCAGCGACTCAGAGTTACTAATGATAACAGTTGGCCAATTAGAATTGAAACCCAGTTGAAAAAGCAGTTGGACCTCATATCCTTTGGAATACCAGTTGGACCAGTTGGAATTGAAACCCATTGAAAACCAATTGGAAACCCATAGTAGAAAACCCATTGAAAACCAGTTGGACACCCATAGTAGAAAACCCATTGAAAACCAGTTGAAAACTCATTAGAAAACCCATTGAAAACCAGTTGGAAACTTATTAGAAAACCCATTAGGAAACTCATTAAAAACCCATTGGAAAACCCATTGAACACCCATTGGAAACCCATTGGGAACCTGTAACCCGTTAAACCAGTTGGGATTGAAAACCAGTTGAACCCGTTGAAACACCGTTGGAAAACCAGTTGGACCCATTAAAACCCGTTGGACCCGTTGAGAGGGTGCGAAAACACATGTTGAATTTTTCCAATGGGTTTTCAACTGGGTTTTTTCAACGGGTCTCAATGGGAATTTTTACCTGGGAGATAATAAAGAAATAATTATGTCGATAATTCGCAACAAAAGCATGTGATCAAGATTTGAAAATTGGATTTCTACTTTTCATTTAGAGTGGAAAACAAGGAGAAAGTTAAAAAATATGGGAAAGATGATGAGAAAGAGGTTTGGCATAAAATTTCAGGACCTTATTACTTAGCCTGTTACAGCCGGAGGTCTTCTAAGCTTTTATACCCACGAGTAGTTTTTTAACATGATTCGAATCAACTGAAAAATTTGAAAGACAACCTATTGAGTATTCAGAAAGTTATGGAAAGGCAATGACTTGAATGTCAGTAAAAACGGAGTGAAAAGAATAAAGTAAAAATTGTTGCTTTGTCTTTATCAGTAGCAGATTTAATAGTTCCATAATGCAGAAAAAATAGAGCAGTTTGCTTTATTACTTTTAACACAGGACTAGAAGCGTTCCAGGTTTTCATTCCGCTTTTGTGATAAAGACGTAACATAGTTTGAGTACTTTAACCTACACAGTTGTTTAAAATATCTTGGAGCATTTTTAAAATCATCGTGATAAAATTTCGCTTGGTACTGCCTAAACGGTTTACGTTTACTTTCTTTAGCCTTTTAGCTTTGCGGACGTCTTTATAGAACCAGGGTGGTAACCGCATCTGGGAGTGATCGTAGGAACCACCTCTTTAAACGCATCTAAGACAAGATTATAAAACACATCGAGACATTCATTAACATCATCATAACATCGTAAAACATTTCATAGTTTACAGTTAAAAATATTGCACATATCAGACCAATTGGTTTTATAAAACTTAAAAATAGTCATTTGACAATGTTGGGAACAGGAATCAAAGTCAAACTCAACATGTAGAGAAACATGGTTCAGAATCAACTGAAACATTGTAATTAAATTTAAAATTACTATCACAAAGTACAAGGTCTAAAATTTGTCTACCACGTGCACTCGTGCCTAAAGAAATGAAATGAAATAGTTGATACATTATATTAAACTTAGTTAAAATAATTAATAATTTGATCTTAGAAGCACAAATTAATAGCAGAGTTATTTGAATATATTATGGCTTCCGTCGTCATTGCACTGAAAATTAGGGAGGTTAAAATCGCCAACCAAGCAGAGTTCAGACGTTGTAGATTCGGATATGAGCTTTACAGATTGATGAAGAATCTCAACTTGGTCGATATTAGAATTTTCCGGTCTGTAATAAAGACCAACACGCACGTTTTTCTAAATATATATAAAATAAATATAATAATAAAATAAATATATATATATGGCTGGA
>NW_022719437.1:160684-164165 GCF_011630105.1 Anneissia japonica
ACATTTTTATTACACAATGTATTTAATTACAGGACAATATTCGTTGAGAGCTATGCTACACGATGTAAATAATGACTCGGTAGGGGTAGTGATTTATTTGGCCGCTTCAGGGAGGATATTAATCTAAAAGAATGTCGTAAAACCATACAAATCTGTATTTTTAATAGTTATTAATAGCGCCAAATCTCCCAATAACTAACTAGTAGGCCTAGTTGTACGTCTAAATGCTTAGAAAGGCCTACTTTTAGCCACTAGGCTTAGGCATAGGTCTATATTGATTTAAAATGACAATAAGCAGGTTGTTTCAATAATTATTAATAGGCCATACAAGGTACAAAGCTAACGTCTAGGTAGATTTCATTGCCATAAAATGATTATTGATAATAATAATAATAATAATAATAATAGTAATAATAATAATAATACTGCTGCTGCTGCTGCTGCTACTATATGGATGTATATAGCGCAGATAAACGAGGTCTCTAACTGGCGCACTTTCATCTGTCCACGACAGGGGCCGATAATACAATAGCAGGTGTTTACATACCTCACCATGCTGACCTAGGCCCAGCTATTAGCGCATGCGCACGGTTTTACAATCGGATTTTTAAAAAAATCAAAAATAAATTTTCTGTTAGATGTCATCTATACTCATAGAATTTTTTAATACAATCATCGTTATCTTCTCAGCGATCCGCCTACTCCATGTTTTTTTTTTTTTTTTTTTGTTTGCATTTTTTTTTTGGTTGCCCAGTCCGTGGCCGGACGTTTCACCGACAGACATTTGGGTGACATACAAATCTGTATTTTTAATAGTTATTAATAGCGCCAAATCTCCCAATGACTAACTAGTAGGCCTAGCTGTACGTCTAAATGCTTAGGGAGGCCTACTTTTAGCCACTAGGCTTATGAATATATCTATATTAATTTAAAATGACAATAAGCAGCTTGTTTCAATAATTGTTAATAGGCCATACAAGGTACAAGGCTAACGTCTAGGTAGATTGTCATTGCCATAAAATGATTATTGATAATAATAATAATAATGATAATAATAATAATAATAATAATAATAATAATAATAATAATAATAATAATAATAATAATAATAATAATAATAATAATAATAATAATAATACTAATAATTATAATAATAAGAATAATAATAGATGGATGTATATAGTGCAAAATTTTGGCCTACAGACTATCGACCGAAATACCATTTCGCCGAATGCCAGTTTGCCGACAGCCAATTTGCCGACGGTGACATTATTTGTGAACATGTTAATGGAGGGATGTGCCACCAGGTGGCAAATTTAGATGATTAATTTTCGTGGCCTGACGTTTTACCGACAGACATTGACTATTGACCGAAATAGCATTCGCCGACACGAGATTTTACCTACACAACATTCCGCCGAATTCCAGTTTGCCGAAAAGGTGGTTTGCCGACAATCAATTTCCCGACAGCGAATTCGCCGACATTTTTTTGAGCATGTTAATGGATGGATGTATCACATAGTGGCATGTTTAGATGATTCACCGACAGACATTGGCCTACAGACGATTGACCGAAATACCATTCGCCGACACGAGATTTTGCCGACACAACATTTCGCCGAATTTCAGTTTACCGACAGCACGATTCGCCGACATATTAATGGATGGATGTGTTACAAGTGACATATTTAGATGGTTTATTTTTCGGTTACTTGTGTCCAAAAACCTTTCTAGTACCGAATATTGTGCACAGCTTACACAGATATCAAAGTTTGTGAATTCGTACTATGAAACAATAAATAAGGTCATTGTAACATCAATCATCTGTATCATGGAGTGTATTTCACTGGCATTAAATCACCAAAACTACTGTAGGCCTATAAACCAAGCTTGTTTTCAGTTTATTTTGTTTTTTGAAATTCATGTACTCAGTGTATGTACTGTCTCGGAAAAAAAGGCTAATTTTACAAACTAAAGAGGGGCTTCAATTCAAGATGGGCTTCATCTCGTGATTAAGTTCAAACTTCAAATCGAGGTTTTACGGTATTTATGAAATCCCATGGTGACAATTATAGTAATGATAAAGCATGAAGGGATAATTGATATTTAGCACAATTATGACCAGGGAACAGTTAAATTACAAGTAATGTAACTATTCTTTGGTATGACTGAGTGGTATAATAGAATAGTGTGTGTTTCGACCTACAAATACAAAACTGGGATAAACAGAATTGAGGCAGTGACAAGTGGAAATTTGTGGTTAAATTATAAATACACTTTGGATATATTTTGTACTTAAAGAAATGAAACATGACACACTTTTTTTTTTATAGCAAATTTTGTTTTTTAATTATATATGCATGTAAATCTTCCAAGTCTTCTCAGAAATAAACCGGTTAATGGTTTGATTATTATTTGTATTATGATCTATTTTGTCTTTTGTAAATAATGTTCGGACCCTGTCAGACAGCCTCTCTGAAGCTATCTGACAGGATGTTTCGTCGACGGGCAGCTTGCTGACAGAGGTTTCATCGACAGTGTCCATTTTAATTGAAATATGCTCGTCAACAGCTCAATTCACATATCATTTATCGTCTCTGGACAAATTCAACAATAAAAGTAATTCTTCCGACAAACTAAATTTGTGTTGGTCAAGATATTTAATTAGTTAATTAGACATGGATGATTGAATGGTATCGGTGGTATAATATAAATACATTAATTTTTCGTCTACACCTATCTAGTGCATCCCTGGTTGATAAAATTCAGCCCAAAGCAGGCCTACCAAAACAGAAACAGTATACACAAAATAAATAAGCGAAGCATTATGTTAAACCAGAACTCAATAACTTTAATTTCTTTCGCAAGGCTTCATTGTATACATTAAATATAATTTCAGTGAATTTGGTGTTGTATTAAATCATTAAAGCAGGCATAACTAAGCTTAAAACTTACGAGCACTTTAAAGTATCTATTCCTCGCACAGGTAGGCCTGTATAATCCACACTATCACTAACACTATCATAATTGAAGTATTTCAAACCATTACTGCTTCTATGATATGATTGAGAACTAATCAGATTTATGTAAATAATGACAAACAAAATTAACGTAATTATAAACTTTAAAATCATAAAATACAGTGAATGGTATTAAGACATAGGCCTAATTATTATTGGCCTAATTTTATTTGGGAAAATCATGTACAGATTAAAGGCACCCAAAAACACAATATTGTCATACAGGGACGGATTTCGGACACAGTCCTTGCGACGTGCATTCGTATTTCATCTCGTGGGTGACTATGTTCATTAGGCTGATTTTTCAGATGGTCATACCTTGTTGTTAACCAAGCCTTACATTCACCCCTCTTCTCGCATCTTCAATATCTGGTTGCATCTCTCTGCTTATCAAGGATATATGCATGTCCTTCATAAAGAAGTCTGCGACCGCATCGTTCAGTTGAGGCAAACTCCATGAT
>NW_022719437.1:172134-214180 GCF_011630105.1 Anneissia japonica
TTAGAAGGCCTACTCTGCGCGTCCGTGGAAAATGCTTTTTGGTGACTAAAACGTGATGAAAATATAACGTGTTTGATATCCTTTCCTCTGGCATTGTATGTTAGGCCAAGAGTTTGAAGTTTGTGCGCAATTTCACCCATTCGATATTAACAAAGTCAGTACTTCACACACATTAGGCCTATGGCCTTATTATATAAAGAGCATAATCGATCTTTACAGAGTGTCTAATTGATCTGTCAATTTTATACCAGGGGCCTATAGTACTGCATAAGAGTATTTAACAATAAGAAAAATTGGGAAAACAGTTTCCTTTGAAATTTACTTAAGCGGGTGTGTATGAAACCGGGTCTATGGCAACTATAATTTGATGCTACGTCTGGAAGTGTAGAGATACGTACCCTATTATTAAAAACTGTTGAATTCTAAATGATTACAAGATGACCAAGCATATGAATGAATCAGTTTAAAATGATTATTCAAAGATATTACACAGCTAATGTTTGTTTCGCATATCTATTACACACCGTCACTCACAAATTGGTCGTAAAATTTGATAACAAGTTGACCATTAAAATCTATTGTAAATATTTATCCGTACACCGATTTTGTTTCAAGTTGTTTGTTTTCAATATTATTGCTGTTTCTTTACGATGACAATGTTTTGAAATCGTACTGTATAACACGCCAAAATTTGTTTTATGGGCAAACAACAGAAGGCTCTAAATTTGACCAAGCGTGTTGCTGCATCATTATTGTTCAGTTATGATCACTATTCAGGCAGCAGAGAGCAGCAGGCTGATAATTTGTTTTTCCCACAGCTATTTAGATGTCGTTGTTGGTAACTTTTTTCTTTATTGTGAGTGTAAATATTCTCTAGTGTATATACCGTAGATAAGAATTGTAGATAAATAATGCACATAAAATCAATTGTCGATGGAGAACGGCGTCAGTCATCTGATTAGTCCCATATTAATAGTACCGATATTTTGAATACTCCGCGAATTGTTTTATTGACAGTGACTCATCTAATTCTTATATAATTACTTTAACATTTTAATCGAAATAGTTCACCATATCGTAAAAGTTTGAATACCCACCCAAATCGTTGGCAATCCTCGGTGTATGTTATGTTAATGAAACATGTCATACTGTACAACGACGGATTGTGTATTACAAAATGCCAGTACGTATTTTTTAGATTTTGACGCACTCCGTTCTGTTGTGTGTGTCTGCTGTTGAAAACAAACTTCCTAATTTTGTGACTCGCTATGATGATTGAGATGGACCATGTTGATTTAATAATAATATGTTATTTGGGATGGAAAAAGGGAGAGTCAATTTTCCAAAAATGCTCCATCAGCAAATAATTTAGTGTCCGCAATGGACAGCATGGCTATGAAATTTATTAACCACACAATCCACAATCATCAAGTCGCAAAACTTTAGCTGCATTTGGTGGATTAACTTGTCGCAAAACTTTATCTTCGTTTGGTGGCGCCATTTACTCTAGGTAGACGGAGAGCGGTTTCGTTACCGGTTGGTACATTTTTTATAAACATTCAGCCAAAGGCCAGTGAAAGTCATCCTTGTGCACGTGAGCTATCGTAGTCATGGTTTGCCGGAGTTGCGTTCAATTTAAATCTCCGAACTTCTGAACCTGAGATATTTAATGTAGGCTTGTATCGCAGGCTAAAATTTAAAAACTGGTGACCAAATAATGAATTAGGTGCTAAATTTTGATTTAATGCTGGGTAAGTTAAAAACAGACATTCCGTCCGAGTGGGACTCATTCAAAAATTCGAGGGGGGTTCGCTGGAAAAGGGGGGTTCGCCCGAACCATAACCCCCCCCCCCCTGGCTACGGGCCTGGTATCTCAGGTTATTGATAATGTTAGTGGTGAGAATAACATATGTAATCATTGGGCTAAATATTATGAGGATTTGTTTAACTGTGTGGATAACACGACGAATAAAGCTTTCGTGGAAGGAGCATTAGAATACTGCTTACCTATTGATATAAATGTTACCCCTGATATTGTTTTTAATTGTATAAATATTGTATTTCCATAGGGAAATCCCTGGCTTTGATGGATTAGGCGTAGAACATATTAAGTATGCTAGTAAGCGACTCAGTGTGCTATTGAGTATATGCTTCAATTCTATGCTGATTCATGGTCATGTAAATTTAGATCTGGTTAAAGTAAATTTTGTTCCGATAGTTAAGAGTAAATCAGAAGATATTACTAATAAGAATAATTACAGGCCTATTGCTCTAGCATCTGTAATATCTAAGGTGTATGAATGAATCGATTTTAATAAGTCTCTGTGGTAACGCACTAGAATCTAGTGATTATCAATTTGCTTTTAAAGCTAAGCATTCTACCGACACTTGTATATTTTTCCTAAAACATATCATAGACTACTATAATATGAACGGGAGCCCTGTATTTGCTTGTTTTCTCGACGCCAGCAAAGCTTTTGATCGGGTGAATCACTGGTCTCTTTATAAAGAGCTTATTGAGAATGGTACTAATCGTTGTGTTTTTAAACTAATTAAATCGTGGTATGAAAACCAAAGGTTTGTGATCCGTTGGGGTAATTCTATCTCTACCTCGTTTAAAGTTTCTAATGGTGTTGGACAGGGCGGGGTTATGTCTCCTCTCCTATACAACATTTATATTGGTAACCTTAATTCCAAGTTAAGCACATTTAATCAGGGTTGTCAATGTGCGAATATTAGATTAAATCATCTTAGTTACGCCGACGATCTTGTTTTGCTTGCTCCTTCGGTTGCTGGACTCCAGCAATTGGTACATGTCTGTGAACATTTTGAAAGTGAGTATGATGTTTTATTTAATGACAAGAAATCGTTCTGTATGCGATTTTGTCCCGGTACGTGTAAATTGGAAGGTAAATCCATAACGAAACTTTTTGGTAAAGAACTTTTATATGTTGAAAAAGGCTCTTATCTTGGTCACATTCTTACATGCGATAGTTGTGATGAGGCTGATATTCAAAGACAGTATAGGTCTCTGTGTATTAGAAGCAACTCTCTTAATCGTAAATTTATGAAATGCTCTAAAGATGTTAAATGCTGTCCCTTTCAATCATATTGTATCAATTTGTATTGTTCTGCTTTATGGTGTGAGAACCGTCAAAAAAACATTAGATCTCTTAATGTATGCTACAACAATGCATTGCGTCGAATTTTGAATGTTCCTAGAAACAGCAGTGCTAGCATAATGTTTGTCGACCACGGCGTCCCATCTTTTAATGAATACATGCGAAAATCAGTTTACAGCTTTATGCAGCGTATGCTGAGTAGTAGCAATGTTCTCGTTGCATGTGTTTGCAAACATATGCTTTTAGACTCTAAAATGTATAACAGATAGAGTGGTATTTTGTATGCATAAGTATAATATACGCAATACTCATTTTTTCATATATATGTTTTATTGCGATAGAAATTACAGTTTAGTCGTTAGGGATTTTTGTTTGTTGTTATTATTATATGCTTAAACCGATTATAGATATGGATATGCAATTTCCGAAATAAAGAATGAAATGAAATGAATAATAATAATAATAATAATAATAATAATAATAATAATAATAATAATAATAATAACAATAACAATAATAATAATAATAATGATAATAATAATAATAATAATAATAATAATAATAATAATAATAATAATAATAATAATAATAATAATAATAATAATAATAATAATAATAATAATAATTCAACAGAACATTTACACATAGAACAATATATTTACTATAAACCGTCTTTCGGTAATGCTCTAAGTTTGGGTAACCCTTTTTCACACTACCAGATCTACGTTATTTAACGATACAGATTTGCTATAGCGAATATAGCCACACCATAGTTACAAAAATTAAAAACAAATATACAATTTTTACAATCATTGACGCTCAACGGGCTTTTGCAACAGAACATGAACATTGAGTTGTGAAACAAAATTCCAATCGAAAAGAATAAAAAATATCATTCCCGGTGCATCTATAGAATTGGTTTACGACTGGTGTAGCAATAGCCACGAAGTTATTTACAATGCGGAAAAGATACTAAACTGTACACTACATTATAGATGTAGAAAGTGTGATATGATTTGTTGAATACCTAGGCATATCACAGACTTTCTTTGCTTGCGTTCTTACCATTATTGTTATTATTATTATTATTATTATTATTATTATTATTATTATTATTATTATTATTATTATTATTATTATTATTATAATTATATTATATATATATATATATTTAAATAATTTATATAAATATTTGTTTACAATTTTTAAAAATATATTTTATTTGTTTTTTATTGTGCTGGCTGGTTTTGACGAGTTATAGAAAAATGTTATCATAGCCGATTATTATGCTTCAGCTTTAAACTGACTAGCGCCCCCTCCCCCAGCTAGGCCTTGCTCTCAGTTTCTGTGTGCTAATTTTTTTTTTATTGTCAATAGTGGATGCATTCGACGAAGAGCATATGTATGCTATTATTCTTTACCATACAGCACCGTACCTTTTGAGACAATGCGACTTAGCTTAGGCTTGCCCCTACTACTTGGCTATTAGTAGTAGCTACCCAGAGAGGCCTAGCCTAGGTTGTGTCGTCAGTTTCTCTGGTTATTTTTATCGGATTGTCAATGCATACGTGCGTACGACGTTAGAGCCAAATAAACTGTTGTTTGCGATAATTTAATGTACGATTATAGATGCACTGTAGGCCTTCGACCGGAATTCTCAAACACAGAGACTAGAGACCCACTCGAAAGCAGAGACCCACCTAGGATCTCTGTTTTTGAATGTCGGGTCTCTGTTTTCGAATTTCTGGGTCAAGGGTACAGTGCTTAAATGCCAATGGTATATTTTAACTTACCAAGATCGATCTTTGACCATTTTTTGGCTTTATACCATTATTTAATTACAATTCAAATTTTATCAAGTTCTTCAACTCGGAAACAAACATTATCCATGAACAGATTTTTACGAGTCCCAAGTCTATGCTTGACTTTACTTTTGTAGATGCAAAATGTGAATATTGATATTATCTCATTGGTAATTTCATTGTACATACCAAGTACAATTTTACTCCACAGTACTAAATTAGGTGGAGTAGAAAAATATGTTTCTAACAAATAATAAAATTTTACCCAATATATGTCTATATTCTTGCAATTAAATAACATGTGTTCTTCATTTTCAGGTAATTTGCAGTAATCGCATAAATTTGTAGCGGATAGATTCCATAATTTTAATCTGTGTTTAGTTGAAAGTATCATGTTATTAAATTAAAATGTGCAATCTTTTTCAAATGCATCATGGAATTCACCTTATTCTTCTTACATGAATCCTAATTTATGACACTCATCTGTAGATTATTTTCCCATTTGCTTTGCACTTTTGGTAGTTTAAATTTGGCTTCTATAAACGTTAAATTGAAGTCTTTAACTTTATTTTTTGCTTTAAAATAAATAGTTTTACATTCATTTAGTTTATGCATTGTGCAAATAGGTTTATGTAGTATGATATTCGTCCAATTTCGTGGTATTGCATTAATTGAAGCTACATATTCAATTAACGCGTTGTGTTTTTTTGGAAATTGTTTAATCATTTCCTTTATATGCTTAAAAGCTTGTACCAACCATGATATCATTAATAATTTTAAAATTTGCGTCTATCCATGAGTTCCAGAATAGAGGTTTCTTTTTTACTTTAATGAATCTGTTATCCCACCCTCTGGTTTTTTAATCTCACAGATGCAGTGTGGTTCAGAAGAATGGACATTATTAAATTTTATTCAAGAATTTAGCATAATTTTGATAAAATTTAGGCATTTTAACAAACGTATTATGATCTTCATAACTAACTTCAGTCATACGTAAGTTATAAGGCAGAGGATTTAGAAAGAAAGATGGAATAAATTTCCACTTGCCTGGGTCAGGGTTAGTAATCGTTTAACCCAGCATAATTTGAGGGATTCAACCATTGAGTTTAAATCAATCATCTTAAGACTACCCTTAGTAATATCTTGTACGATTGTGTTTTGTTTTATTTTTTCCTTTCTTTCTTTCCATAAAAAGTTATATAAAAGTTTGTTAATCTCAAAAACTTTCAAAACATTGTCATCGTGATGAAACAGAAATAATGGATTGTGGTATTTCCATGACACTTGCGTTATATGTAAGCTTTGACAATGCAAGAGTTTTTATTATGGTAATTTTTCCGAAAAAGGATAAATTTCGTTTTTCCCATGTTTTTAAAATTTGTTGTAAACTACATACTTTCTCATTCCAATTTTTAAAATCACACAACTCCTTGTCATATCCGATGTATGCTTTATTGGCAAGAAACTGTATTGGTTCTTGGATGAAGGTGATATCGCAAGGGTTACTCTTTTTATTTACATTACACCCAATCCACATACTTTTGGTTTTATTTTTACATCTGTTCGGTAAGAATTTCCTTATAATTTGTGGTGATTTTACCATTCTTTTTTAAAACTGAAGTGACTTGTTTCTTTTTTGCATTATTTTTTTCTCCTTTTTCGAACCACTCTAATCGAGATCTTATTTGTGCACCTTTCGCTTTGGACAAGTAGATATTATCTAGGTCTTTTCTCTTATTCTGTAATACTCTATATGTGTTTTGGTCATAAGCAATATCGATTTTACAAGTAAGATCTTCTCAATCTCTTTTATCCATTGTTGTTTTATCTCATTTTTTTCTTTTTTCGTTTTAATACCATATTTGCTCGAGAATTCTTTAATCTTTACTTTTAGATGTTTACAAAGCAAGTCAGGAATTAGGTTATGTTTTTTTTTTTTTTTTTTTTTTTTGGAATTTTTAATTATATTTAAGATATCATTACATTTTGTAAATCTGAAACCTTACCGGTAAGTGATTTGTTTTTCAAATAATTATTGGATAATGCCATGCGTAGAAATATTTTAGTTTATTTATAGTATCTATGAATTTGATACCTTATTTGCGGTTCGTGTATGTTAACTATGAATTAAAACACCTAGAAATGGATAACACCAACGTTTAAGAAAATGTAACGATTATGGACTTAGTTTCCATTTTTTCGATAAAACAGAATATATTGTGGGCAGTTAACATAAATTATCAGCTTAAAGTAAACAACAATTTTAAAGCATCAAATAAACCACAATTCAATTAACATTTGAATAACGAAACGTGTTTCCACTCCCCAAACTTCTGCTCTTAGTTTTGATAATATCGGTGTATTCAGAAAAGAATACAATGATTGTGTTTATCTGGGTTATTTGTATCGAGATCTTTTGAAGAATAAGGTTGCATCTACAGAAGTTTTTATACTCCATAGCTTAGCCCTGCGCAATTCAGCATACTAAAGTACTGCCGAGAGTTACTAGTTAAATGTCACCTTTACCATAAACAGTGCTTACAGGGTCACTAATCTTGGTTAAATTAATTTAATAGACTAAAGATATCAAGGGTTTTAGAACGGAACCGTGTGGCACTTTGAATGCAGTTCTGATTCGAGTTGAACAAATTGCTTACGTTATTATTTTTATACATTTGATTCCATAACGAAAACATTTAGAAAATGATACTGTATATTACGATTTACACGCCAAAGACTTTGGGTTAATCTAGAAAATATCTATACAGAGTATTTAGATCAGCAATTAGATGAATGGTTGCTGTTTTTCCTAAGCCGTATTAGTGATTTAGTTAAAATATTGTTTTTGTAAAATAGCTGTAAAATCCAGATTAGAAGGCAAAATGAAAATTTATGTAGGTCCATAACACATAAATGCACTGTCTGCCAAATAATAATGATAAAAAAAATGAAAAACGGTGAAAAACATGTTTATTAGGTCATGTGAAAGGAGAAATCAGAAACATATTTTAGTACATCGTTACTGTTCTGTAATGACCAGGTTACCAAATGTAAGAAATAACAATAAAATTTATCAAATAAATGATGAATTAATTAATTAATGAAAGAGTTTTGGGCCAGAAAATTACAGTTCGGTAAATATTTATTTCCGTTATACTGCATGTTTAGTTTACGTGTAAACAGGGTGAATGCAAACAAAGAAAATAACCATGAATTATACTGAATTATTAATTTATAATTATATAATCAGTGTTTTATTTGCCATAAATTCTAAATCCTTATAGGCCTATATATTTTAATAAATTAGAAAAAACTCCCGTAACATTATCAAAATTAATAACTTCTAAAAAACAGATATAGGCCTAAACAATTCAGTTTTCCGGAAACTACAACTGCAGTCCTAATTCGGATTTAAATTCAAGACCATTCGATTACCGGTCGGATACTCTACCAACTGAGCAGTGAGATTGTTTACAGTTCTACACGTTTTTCCACGGTATTGCACAATACTCAATAAATATTATAGTATAATTTAATTAACACAATAAATTCAAGTTTAAAAACTTAATGTGGAATTATATATTTAAAAATGCTAAAATGATACATTTTGAAAGACATTCACGTGACTTTATGAGTACTTTCGGTTTGGACAATTGGTTAGTATGGTCTATAGGCTACAACGATAAGTAACCAGATCCAGCCACGCACACAGCATAATATGCAGCAACAAAACATAAAGCCAGTGTACACTTCCACGCAATAAGTTGCATGATGACGTAACACTGTGACACACCAAAGTTATAGAAATGTCAGATGTACACACAAAAAAGAAAACTAAACCAGATGTGTAGTCCACATTTACTACCCGTCCGATAGCTGTTAGTAGCGTATTGTATGAAGCATTACCTCGGTATGGCTGTTTCTTATATCAAGATTACATCTGGTAATTATTAGTGCAAATCTGATTTTATTACGATCATAATTCTAAGTACATTGATCAATAATTTCCAACTTTAATACATTACTGCATTATGTATAAACGGCAATCCATTTGAAACACCAAACAACGCAATCATGTACATATTCAGACACTAATGTTGTTGTTTTTGTTTTAGCAAAAGGAACTAAATTATTTAGATTAAATTTTTATAGGCATATAATATTGATTAATGTAATACCAACTCGCCTCAAATGAAAACAAATAAAAACGATAATAAGCACTTGCCGCCAGTTGAATTGAAATAATTAGTTACCAACGATATTATTTCATGTGCTACAATAATCATAAACGCTAATTTGACAACATAATCAGTTTAAAACATAAATGGTACTTGCTAGCTATTTTTAAATTTCGATTTCATATCTGATTTTTTTTATTATTGCTGCGAAGCAGCCAATTCATATTCTTGAGAGCAATTTGACCTCTGAAAGGTCATTGTTTGTCAAAAAACAAGGGCCTATGACGACTGAAAAGCGGAGTTTCCTTCTTTCGTTCTGCCGGGTAAAATCAATTACTTTAGGCGACGTTTGTAGACTAACCTACTCGTACTAACGTCCGCATGTTCGCGCTAGCTCTAGACTAGCTAGGATGGTATAGGCCTAGCCTTGAAGGGACGAAGGTCCCAATGAAAAACAACGTCGCTCTTTGATAGCTAACATTGTCTATTTCATATCACAATAATTCATTATTAGACCTATAGTTGTTTTTTTGAGTTGTACTCCACAAATCTCAGCCGATACCTCGCACAACTCGTTAACGTCTTCTATTGTCGTGACGTCATGGCTCACACTTGCGATGTCTCGCACTTGTGATCAAATAATACGCTGGCTCGCACTTTGCCAACACTCTTTGGCAGTCAACTCGCCCCTAGAAAACCCGCCCTTGGAAACTTGTCCCATAAAAAAATGCACACTTCATAGACCATGCAGTCTTATAAATAAAAATTTTAACCTTTGGTAATCAACTACATTTTCCACATACATAGAAATTTTTGAAACTTTATTAAAAAAAACCTAAACCATAATTCACCACTATAAACACTTTTTGACAAAAATGAAAATTTACGACTTTGTTACCCAATGAGAAGTGTTCCAATATAGATAATGGGTCGTGTCTCATATTATTTGTTATATTTTTATTATTCATTATTTTCACTTGACTCGCATACATAATTTTGTTCGAACAACATTTATATGCAGTTGTACTTCGCAGCACTTCACTTGCAATTTGCAATTTCTACTTTTTTTTAAAAATAATATATTATAATCATTAATGAAATTAATCATTGTGATTTAATTTGATATTAATATTCTGGTTGTTGCAATTAATCGTATATTTTGCTGTGCTACATGTAGTTCAATGATTAGTGGTAGTGCATGGATAATAATACAGTTTAATAGGTAAAGTGCAACTCAATGTATTTTATACATATTTCTTTTATTGTGATAATAATTAATTGTCCTGAAATAATATTTTTAAAACTATACTCCTAAGACCTATATACATAATTTATTCTATTTACAGGCAAATATAATAATAATAACAATAACAATAATAATAATTTATGGTGATGATGATGATGATGATGATAATAATAATAATAATAATAATAATAATAATAATAATAATAATAATAATAATAATAATAATCAATCAATCAATTAATTAAAATATTTCAATCAATCAAAATATTTATATAGCGCCAATATCCAGAAATGTTCAGAGGCGCTGTCACACTTGTTCAGAATGCTCTTGAAAAAAGGAAAGCTTTCAGATTACTCTTGAACACATTCACATTTGGTGAGTTCTGTATTTCAATGGGCAATTTGTTCCATAAATATGGTGCAGCACAGGAAAAAGAATGCTTCCCGAAAGATTTTAATTTCCATCTTGGTGTGTATAACCAATGTTTTCCAGAAGACCGAAGGGAGCTTGATGTTTGCAAATACTGAATAATGTTGCGTATATAGTTAGGAGCATGATCATTGAGAGCTTAATAAGTTAACAATAGGATTTTGAATTCAATTCTGTAGTAGACTGCAAGCCAGTGGAGATCTTTTAAAACTGTGTGTGTGATGTGATCAGAATCCTCTTCTTAGCAATGATTCTGGCAGCTGCATTTTGTGCTCTTTGAAGACGTAAAATTAATGTATCAGGTAATAATAATAACAGTAATAATAATAATAATAATAACAATATTGATAATGATAATGATGATGATGATGATGATGATGATGATAATGATAATGATAATAATAATATTCAACAGAACATTTACACATAGAACAATATATAGATTTACTATAAACCGTCTTTCGGTAATGCTATATGTTTGAGTAACTTTTTCACACTACCAGATGTATTGTATTTGTATTTCAAATTTATTGTCAACAACAATATTTATAATAGCATAATTGACAAAAGGTGATAAGGTATATTTAAATAAAACTAATCTAAGCCTAACACCTTGATGAAAAAACAATACAAACCAAATATTATAGATTTACAATAAGTTGAATAAATTAATGTGAACGAACAATGACGAAAGCAGGAGATAAACAAATAATATTATAAACAAAAGTAATCATAAAATTAAAAATTATGGACGTGATAAGTTGAATTAAGTGGATCTGAAATATATTTAAAAAAAAACTTTTCTTTAACTGCTGAAATAAAATGATTTCTGTAAGTAATATTTCAAGTAACTAATGGAAGTTCATTCCATAATTTAACACAATATAATGAAATTCCGTGTTGGCCTAAACTGATACGAGGTTTGGGCAAAGCAAAATTATTAGTATTGTTAAATCTAGTATTATATGGGTGATTGATATTTTGAAAGTAATCGCAGTAGAATGGGGTGTTCTTCCGTGATAAATATAAAAAATAAATTTAAGAACATATAATTCATGTAATTTATAAATATCAAGACTTTTAAGCTTAAAAAACAATGGTGGAGTATGGGCTCTAAAATGCGAAAAAGTACATCTAACGATCATTTTTTTAGAAAGAAAAATACGTTCTCAATATGAATTATATGTGCCTCTTCAAACCTCGATACCATACGTTAAAATAGGAAATATAAATGATGAATTATAAAGTGTATTCAAAGTACTTCGTGGAACAAAATGTTTTACCTTGAAAAGAAAACAAGCCTTTTTTCTAATCTTGTCACATACGTCATCAATATGAAATTTCCAGGAAAACAAAACAAAACTAACAGACAAAATTTCTTTAATTAAAACATTATTAATAAAACAAAATTACCTTGAATACTAATTTTTTTATTTTCAGACTGAAAAATCATATAATAATTTTTTTCTGAATTTATTGACATTTTATTAAAATTACACCAACTGATAATTTGTTTTAATTCAATATTAATGTCTGATAAATCAAGAAGGTTTCCAGAAAGGAGTGAAATAAATTAGTATCGTCGGCAAATAGACGAAAATAAAAAAACAAATTGATGAATTAGGAAGGTCATTGATATACATTTAAAGTGGGTGGGTCCCAATACAGAGCCTTGGGGAACCCCGCAAGAAATCTTTAATTTATCTGAAACATAATTGTTTGTTAAAATATATTATTTTCTATTGGAAAGATAATTAGAAAGCCATTTATATGCATTGCCTCGAACATAAAATAGAGTGATCAATTGTATCAAAAGCTTTACGAAAATCAATGAAAATACTAACTGAAGATTTTTTTTATTATCAATATCATATTGGAGATTATTAATTAGATTAAATAAAGATAATTTTGTATTATATTTTTTCCTAAAACCATATTGATGTTTATAGAACAAATTATATTTTTCACAATAAGAAACTTTACGTAAAACAGAAAGAATAGAAATCAGTCGATAATAACTCAGCAATTCTTGCCCTTTTTAAATAGTGGGATAACACGTGCAGTTTTAAAAGCAGATGGAAATGTCGATTTTTGTAATGAAATATTAAATATATGGCAAAGAGGCATGTATATAAATGGTGTAGCAATGAAAATCAATTTAGCAGGTAAATTATCATATCCCGTAGCTTTATTTTTTATAAAGAGAAGATAGTAAATTAAAGACCTCATTTGGTGTAATAGGTTCTAAGAAAAATGAGTTACTACACGGTTGACTAAGAGAGGAGGATAAATTAATTGATTTATCGTCGGAATGTTTTTAGCTAACTCAGGACTAATATTAGTTAAAAAATGATTAAACTCGTTAACTATTAGCACTAGCATCCATAATTGTAATATCACCATAATAATGATTTGGTTACTGTAATTGCATCTGCTAATGTATTCGTAAATATGTTTTCCTTCCAAGTAAATTATTTAGTATCTGCCATGTTTTCATAGAATTATTTTATTTTTTAATAATAAATCATTATAAAAAGTCTTTTTTGCCACCTTAAGGAAGTTAGTTAAACTATTTCTATATTTTTTATAATCGGAAAATAAAGTTGGTTCGATATTTCTTAGTAGAAGGACTTGGTCTTAATAGAATATACACAAAATTATCACATTTAATTTTGGATAATAAGTCTAATAAACTGTTATAAAATTCAATAAAATTCAAGTCACACTTTCTATAAATAACCCCTATAATATAAGTATTTGTTCCATCACACACCTCCATCCAAAGAGATTCAGAGTGAACTACAGAATAGTTCAGTAATTTATAGTTTACAGATGAATGTGTGTATGCAGCTACACCCCCACTCATACCGAATCCTCTACGTTTGTATTCATTATGAATACGAATCTAGATTAAAAACGTTCGGATTTTTCACGTCCCATATTTCAGGAACACCAATGACTTTCAACTCTCCAATAATATCAAGAACAGAGTCAAGCATGTCTCAATTTTTATTCATAGAACGAATATTAACGTTCAGGACAGAGAAAGATATTAATTTAGAATATTTATTTGAGAATTCTGAGGGTGTGATATGGGTTTCGTAATCGCTATCCATTAATTATATATATATATGAAGAACTACTACACGTATGCCATAAATTTATCACATATAAAAATATTAAATGATAAGATTTAAACAAAAACAATATGCACGAAATAATAAACAATATGTAAGAGTATTCAAACATTTTATAAATATATTTATTAATGGGTAAAAACGAACAATACCATATTAACAAACATGTTTTGCAATCATTGATGTTTAACGGGCTTTTGCAACGGAACATGAACATTGAGTTGTGAACAAAATTTCAATCGAAAATTTAAAAAAAATATCATTCCCGGCCGTGCATCTGGAATTGGTTTACGACTGGTGTAAAAATAGCCACGAAGTTATTTTCAATACGGAAAAGGTACTAAACTGTACACCACATTAGAAATGTAGAAAGTGTGATATATGATTTGATGTAGACCTAGGTTTACCATATACTTTCTTTAGCTTGTGTTCTTACTATTATTATTATTATTATTATTTATTTATTTGTTTTTCTTTAAATATTTTATACCAATTTATTTTATTATTGTGCTGGCTGGTTTAGACGAGTTATAGAAAAATATTATCATAGCCGACTTTTTATGCTTCAGCATTAGACTGGCTGGCGCCCCCTCCCCTAGGTAGGTCTACTGCTCTCAGTTTCTGTGTGGTTATTTTCTTTTCGGATTAATTGTCAATAGTTGATGCATCCGACAAAGACCATATATACGCTATCATTCTTGAGACAATGCGATTTAGCCAGGCTTGCCCCTACTACTTGGCTATTAGTAGTGAGTTCTATTGATCGATTACTTGGAAAGAACCTTGACTGAAATGTCTGTGTTCTTGAAAGTGGTTGTCTGAATCTTGAACTATGGCCTCTTGTGACTGTGGCTAATAAAATTATATAATGACCTGAATTAGGTATAAGAATAATACATTTGAGGATTTTATAAAGTATTACAAGTTTTTTTTATCTTGACTCGTTCTTCAATAGTTTTCACTGTGTTATTTTCGCGTACCCTAAATTTTAGCGATTTTCGAAATAAAACGACGATTGCGAAAATTAAGCCAAAGGATGTATTAGGTTCCGTCCACGTTGATTTATTTATATCAATTTATTTTATTATTGTGCTGGCTGGTTTAGACGAGTTATAGAAAAATGTTATCATAGCCGACTTTTTATGCTTCAGCATTAGACTGGCTGGCACCCCCTACCCTAGCTAGGTCTAACTGCTCTCAGTTTCTGTGTGGATATTTTCTTTTCGGATTAATTGTCAATAGTGGATGCATACGACAAAGACCATTATGTACACTATCATTCTTCAGCATAGAGCGCCGTACCTTTTGAGACAATGCGATTTAGCCAGGCTTGCCCCTACTACTTGGCTATTAGTAGTGAGTTCTATTGATCGATTGTATTAGGCTCTGTCCACGTTATAATATTTCCCTTGAAAAAAAAAAAAAAAAAAAAAAAAAAAAAAACTGTTTTATAGTTATGATATGGCTATATTTGGTTACATGGGGGATCAGGTACTAAACTGTACACCACATTAGAAATGTAGAAAGTGTGATATATGATTTGATGTAGACCGAGGTTTACCATATACTTTCTTTAGCTTGTGTTATTGTTATTATTATTATTATTATTATTATTATTATTATTATTATTATTATTATTATTATTATTATTATTATTATTTATTATTTGTTTTTTTTTTCTTTAAATATTTTATACCAATTTATTTTATTTTTGTGCTGGCTGGTTTAGACGAGTTATAGAAAAATATTGTCATAGCCGACTTTTTATGCTTCAGCATTAGACTGGCTGGCGCCCCCTCCCCTAGGTAGGCCTACTGTTCTCATGGGGGATCAAATTTAGAAGACACCAAATTAGCTAAATATTTTGACATCATGAATGCTAAATGGTGTTGTTGGTTATTTCTGTAAAAACAAAGGCCTGGTAAACCTTCACCAACAGATACATTGAATATATTTAAAGCACACACTTTACAGACACGCATTGATGTTGGTTTTAACGTAAGGTGCTAAATTATTAAAATCTAATTCTCATAAGTTTACATATTAATAATCGTAATGCTAATATGCTTAAATATAGAGTAAGTCAACTGATAACAAGAACGATTTCTTTGAAAAACACGTATCACTAATTGGTTTGAAATAATTGGTTTAATGGTTAAATAGCTGGGTGTGTAGACAATACGACCTCAGAGCGCGAAAACAAATTTAATCATCTATTCCTTACTTCAATATACAATATACTACTCCTCTAATGTTATGTTTCAAAATGTATGGGTACTTAAATTTAAAAATCTAGTCTGGTATATCGCCTCTCTATTATAATAATCGGAATCCCCTGGCTAACAAATAAACTTGAAATCGTTAGGCTTAATTGAGTGATTGACTTGTCAGAAATATATCGCTTTTCAAAGATTACCGTATAGATTATTCACTACTTGTGTAACTCTCTATGGATGTTACTAGATGAGTTCGGACTTCAATGAATGAGCCAGACACCAAGTAAGCTGGATGTTAACGGTTTTATTCTATACAAAGTGTGAGCCTCCAACAAGACGCAGCTTGGCTAGTCGACGAACCCCCACGAGAGAGCGAGACTCCGCGGGAACATCCCATAATAGAGTCCTTGAAAGTTCAAAGGTTACACTTGTTTGAACCCGTTCACAGAAAATTGTCTATTTAACTTAACACATGAGTTTCCTTCGTGCTATAATTTTGTGCCAAGTTGTCTGCAATTTCCAATTATATGTAATACCAGATACTGTTTCTTGGAAATTTACTTGAACATCCTGCAAAATCTGCCGCATGCTAGCATGGCATTATGACAAAGAGTAATTCATTGTGAGCATGTTTGGAAAAAATAAACAATTAAGTAGGCCTATGTAAGCAATAATATAGTTATCCAACACAGTTTGTCCATGTCCTCATTAATTTTTATAAAAAAAATTAACAAATAAACCTAAATCTAGTGGTCTTCTGTTATTCCATAAGGTGAACAATTACGTCGCTTTGTTTCGTATATTTTGATAGAGGAAACTAAATATTTTAATTTTTGCTTAGGCCTATAATGTTCAGCGCATAGAGAAGTTTGATGTGCGCTATATAAGTATACAATAATAATAATAATAATAATAATAATAATAATAATAATAATAATAATAATAATAATAATAATAATAATAATAATAATAATAATAATCCTTGAATTCGATGTCAAATGAAATGTGTAGGCTGTAGGCACCTTGATCTCTGATGCTTAGTGCCTGAAGATTTTCCCAAAAACGTGATGGAATAATGGCAAAATGACTATTAGGCCTATTGTTTATTTTTGGTCATTATTTCAGCCGCTCCAAATTTCCTTCCTATTCTTCTTTCTTCCAAGGCTTCCATATTTACATTAAATCTAATTTATTTTTATACTAAATAACATACTTACGCATAATGCATATAATATATATATATATATATATATATATAATACAACCTCTAACATCTGAGTTTTGGCGGCGGGCGGAGACACTCAGATTTCGGTGTAACTACATACCTCAAATATTGAAAACCTCTTGAATAAATTTGAGCTAGAAATGCATTCTAATATTGATTGTAACACAAAATGGCTCAAATTGTTTTCCCGAACTAACTTATTACTAACTTAGTGCCTCTTGAAAGGAGAAAACAATCATAGTCACCACAAGACTTAGGTCAATGTTTATTAATTAATTCTAATGATAAAGAAACTGCCAAATAGATTATTTTATTTTTAAGTGTAATAGATTACAATTTATTAGAGAACCTATTTTTTGTTTAACTTCAAGAAGAACTATGTCACAATGACTTAATGTTTGTAACTTATTTTTTCCGGGTTCTCCTGAACTAAAGTATCACCTTTTTTGAATGACCTTGAAATTCATAATGAACACCAAATTATAACAAACACAATTTTAACTCATTTTAATCATGAAATGGTGGGAAAATCTTTAACAAATATTGTAAATTATTTTCAATTACAGCATGGGAAGAACGTAACAAAATATATAATACTTTTTCATAAATTAATTTGTTAAAAATAAGGGGGGGGGGTTGTTAATGGAGAAGAGAAGAAAAGAAAAAGAGAAGAGGGGGTAGGAATTGAAAAAAGAAAATCTGTTTTTTTTTTCATTTTTTTAAAATTTCATTTATGTTTCTTTTCATTTTCTTCAGATAAAGTGTAACGCATTCTCCGGGAAATGGAATGCGCGCCGTCGAGCTTTGGCATTGATCTTGCCATCGTCAGAAATTCCTGACGATGGCGTGATCGGTGTCGATCACGGTGGCTTGTATTTTATTTCTAGGAATGTGCATTATGCTTTCTTTTTGTTATTAGTTAAATGAAAAATTCAAAATACTGATTAAGTATTAATTACACAGTGCATTAGTTAAATAAGCGACGTCTATAACAGGACAAATGTACATATGTTATTATTACCCTTATATTGTGAATTCGCGTTGCACTCTGTTATTGTGCCTCTGTTACAAAAAAAGAAACAATAAAGTTATTATTATTATTATTATTATTATTATTATTATTATTATTATTATTATTATTATTATTCTATTTACTTGTGGTGAGTACAGGTCACACCAAAATTTAAGGATTAGCGTAGTAATAGGAATTAGTATTGTGTTTTTCGCACGTACTGCGTTACTAGCGGCTCTGTTTTTTCATTAGTTTAGAGAGAAGCGTACAGGGCCACTAACTATATTGTAGTGCGGTCTGTGGAGTACCTCTACAATTAGTTTTTATAGACTAGGAGTATTTTAGTTAGGCGTATCTTGCGGTTCGTTTGTTTCAACCCTTCACGTCGGCGTGCCTTCGTACGTCGGCTGTTGTGTGAGGTTGTGACGCGTTGCGGCCGTATTACGTAATACTATAGCGTGGGCGGGAAGAAGCGTGTGAGACACGCGTCTCGCGCATAGACAGAATTCTCCCACGACTATTAGATTACGTATAGATTAGGATTAAAACATTTAGCTAGGAGATAGTTAGGTATTTTAAACTCTGTTTTGTTGAAGAATATTGTGTTAACACGTCGTCTAGATATTACCCTAGGCCATGTGTGCTGTTTTATTGTGCGGAGCTTAGTGCATACCTCCACTAACTCATTTGCATACAGGTTAATCATTTTGGTTTTATCCACAGGTTTTCAATAACTATTCGTTTCATTGTAACTTGTGTGATACGTGTTATTTTAGATATTTTGTATTTGTATTCACATTTATACTTCCATATCTATTTTTACATTTTAACCAGATTGCCTGGATTTCAGGTTTTAAATTGATATTTGTGAAGCATTGATTTGTTTGTCCATTGTATAATTTTATCATTGCTAATCCACTTATTTCAATTTTACCTATTTGACCTTTGACCTGTATGTGTGCAATTTTTCCCATAAACAATGTCAAAGTTTAATTGTATTGTCAAAATAAATTTCTGTGACGAGAGGGATCTGTATGAACTCCCATGTGTAAATAAAAGACGGGCTCAACAGATAATCCGTTGGAGATCACGTTATGGAAACTTAGATGTCATTAAAGGGGTTAGCAGGTCCAATTTAGAGAAGCATATAGACTTCACTCCTAATCCTGAATGGGGAGAAAATGGTGTACGTACAGTGATACATTCAGTATCCTCGCAAGCTGATAGAAAGAACCTGGCTGCTACTTCCAGTAGTCGACAGCTGCCATTAACTCCTTCCACAAACCCCTCTCATCACCAACATGAAATGGCGTTCCATTCCGGGATTAGACCATCTCGCGCTCCTGCACAGGGTGGGTTGGATCCAGATTTCCTGGAACCGTATTATGGGCCAGCACCCCGGTTGGGTAAGTCATCATCTAAGGGAAAAAGCAGGCAAACCCGCCGTACTGTTGAATCCTCCGAAGAAAGTGAGAGTGAGGAGGAGAGTGATAGTGAGAGTGAGGGAAGTTTTGATGAGGATGATAGTGAGGTTTTGCGAGGTCGGCAAACCTTTCTGGAACACGTCAGAGCTGATCAGCGTCGAGAAAATTATCCTAGACCTGATCAAAGATTGGAAGACCATAGACATGATCAGCGATGGCAAGATTACTATAGACCTCGTCAACGATTGGAGGATTATCGTAGACACAGCCCACGACAGGGAGATTATAGACCCGAGATGTGTACCCTTAAGCCGAGGGACATCCCCAAGAATTTCATATTCGAAGGCAAAGAAAGCTGGTCTTTCTTTAAGAAACGCTTTATGGCATTTACTGAAGAGTATGAGCTCTCACCAAAAGCTTGAATCGAAACACTCTGTTGGTGTGTGGAGGGACCTGCGGCTGATTTCTATGTAAATCTCCTAGAAATGGACCGTAGGATCACCTTTAAGAAGGTCTTGAAGGCCTTTGACAAACGCTTCGGGGAGGAAGACTTGCCCGCCGTCCTGCAAGCTAGACTGGAGACCGCCACTCAACGTGAGGACGAATCCGTCAAGGAGTGGGGTGATCGAGTCATGACCATGACCCGAAAGGCATACAAAGATCTACCAAACGCCTGGATCCGACAGGAAGCTGCTACTAGGTTCTGTCTTGGGTGTCGAAATATGTCCTCCACGAGCAAGTTTATTATGTTTATAATAATTGAAGTGGAGTTAAATAACTGGGTGTGTGAAAGACCCCAGAGCTCGAAAACTCAGACCCCGAAAACTCAGACCCCGAAAACTCAGACCCCGAAAACTTTAACCCCTTACTAGACTTATAGACAGTAATACCTTTATTCGAAAGCCAACATCATTATATAGAACTGACTAATCATGAAATTGTTACCATTATCATCTAGTCCCTCATTAAATTGATCTCGTAATGAAAAACAAGATTTTAATTAGCCTCCCAAAAAGAGGTTAGGCCTATCATTTTAGCTGTGTTCTTTTACACGTTGTTGTCGTAGTTGTTGTCACTGTCAATGTTTTTAGAAATTTTTTTGTTTAAGATGCGGTGATAAGATGACGGAGCCTATTGTTTTTGGTACGTGTGGGAATATGCTAATTGATCATTTGCATAATTAATATTTTAGGTTACTTCACAGGCTAAAGGTGGTAATAAGACGACGGAGCCTATTGTTTTTGGTACGTGTGTGAATATGATAATTGCTTATTTGCATAATTAATATTTCAATGATTAGGTAATTTAGTTACCACAAAAACTAAGATTTGGTATTGTTAGACTGATTAATTTTAAACTTAGCAGAATGCAAGATAATAATAAGAAGACCGTAACAGTAACTGAAGTTTGATACCGGTAAATCTGACCACTAATAGGAAGATTTATTTAAAGGGCTTCATATTCTTACTGGTATGACTGGTGACTGGTATAATATAAAATGGTATAAAAATAGAGATAATAAAGGCCTATGCCCTGTACATGACGCTAAAGAGTGGGCACAGAAAAAAGCATCCAGGTTAAAAATGCTATATCTGGACACAGAATGTGGTAGCACTGACCAAATTACAATTAACAAGATTATTTTAAATCATGGGAATGGACAAAATGTAGGTCTACTGCGAAAATGATATATTGTTCAAAATGTAATTAAGTTGTTTATTCCTCCATGAATAAATAAAGTCCAGGAAACACGAATATGTACAAGGAATAACGATGATAACTGTAATTATGTTTACACGACGTGCAGTATTGAGAAATATTAACAATATGCAATTAATTAAATAGGCCTAGAACATGTACTGTGAATACACATCATACATTATGCTATGTGTATCTATGAAAATACAGTAGGCCTCCTATGCATACACAAATAACGTCGCGTTTCGACAAACTTACTGCTCGTACAATTTTATTTACACTTACCAAAGTAAGCATAATCAATTATTTATCACGCTCCAGGTCAGTTATACTATCACTTGAATTGTTAAATTGCTGTAATTAAATCCTGTGTTTTCTTCTGGTAGACCTTACAGCGATTATACTCAGACAGACCATGTAGATACCTCCATGTACAGATCTGACAGGTGACATAGACAGAGCACTAACATTCAGCATTCAAGGGCTATCCAGCTTTTTTGTAAAAGAGTGGGGAGGGGCACAATGTTGTTAAATTTGGCTAGTTTTAAAGGGGTTCAGTGGTCATACCGTGGAACATTTGTTTACCTGGATGCCCAGAAAAATATGAAATGATGATGATGATGATGATGATGATGATGATGATGAAACTTTGTTTAAAGTGAGTCCAATTTGAAATCAATGGAAAATAAAGGCCCCGGTAAGGGTGCAAGGAAAAATCCCCAAGAAAAATCAGTAGTTTCGATCTTAATTTAGATTAATTAGGGTTGCTATATTTAGTCTTATAAAATAGTAATACTTCCAGAGAGCGAAGCCATATCTTCCCATTGAGCACGGGGACTAAAAAGCTGGGCAACAATTTGATGGTTCTGGTTGTAGCGTATAGGCATGTTTGGTATTGATTTAATTTTAGTTATTTATATTTTAGTTAGTTATTTTTAGTTAGTTATATTTTAGCAACCAAGAATAGCAAGTAATCAGGGCTGGCTTTATCCGATAAGCCTTGTGTGGTGACTAACCCTAACATTTCATACATAGTTACTTATAATTATATGTTTATACCACATTGCTGTCGGAACCGCACCGGCAGCACCGGCTATGGCCGCACCACTTTTTGTCAATAAATAAATAAATAAATAAAAAATTTAAAAAAATAAGTACCGGTATTAAACCTACGTAATAATGAGTACATCAAATTTCTTTTATATCGTAACATTTGTAATGGGATTTCAGTAGTAATAATATAATTAGTAAAAACAGGTAATAATAAGGATAATAATAATGATTATAATAATGATCATGATAATAATAATAATAATAATAATAATAATAACAATAACAATAATAACTATAATAATAATACTAATAATAACAACAACTAATAATAATAATAATAATAATAATAATAATAATAATAATAATTATTATTATTATTATTCTTATTATTATTATTATGAAAAATAACCAAATAGTCACATAATTTGCAAATTATATATAATCCATGTTTTGGTATATTTTCTCCCTGCTCAGGAAAATGCTAAGTCCCGTAAGAAAAGAGGACGAACTCTTTTTAGTTTTGGTCTTGTACAGCTAAATAGAAAACCTAGAGCTTCAAATCGTGAGAATGAAAATGTTAAGGGCGTGTGTAGTGTATATATTTTGTTACAAGTATTTTTCCTAACTTAGATTAATATAGATTAATATTATATATATATATACACATATATATATATATATATATATATATATTTTGATAAGAACACATATATTATTATTATTATTATTATTATTATTATTATTATTATTATTATTATTATTAATATTATTATTATTATTACCCAATACGTAAGACTACGAACCGAATGATTGCATAAAGGTTTATTTTAACAGTGCATTAGGGCAAACACTGTCGGATTCTGTGTTGGAAGAACAAGAGAGGCAATCTGTGACTAAGTCATTTAAAGATTGCTTTAGAACCTTGCTGCCTTAAATCTGGAGCTACGTACTGATGTACCCAGAGACGCGAATTGCTTCTTTTTACTGCATGTGAATATGCCAGGGACTTCTTCTTAAAGCCACTAAAAAGAAATATTACACTACTGATTTTCAAGCTATCACTGAATTTTATGGCACTGACTTTGTACCACAAGACCTTCAATCTCAGTTGACCATTTTTTTCTAGTAATGCTGTATCATGCAGCTCACTTTCCGATATTCTGACTTACTTGAGAACACTAACCACTAGTAAAAAAAGATTAATATCGCAAGTGATTCGGCTTGCAAAAGTAATCTTGGTCATGCCAGCTACCAATGCTACAAGTAAAAGATCGTTCAGCTCTCTCTGGCGTGTGAAGACGTATCTACGAACAACTATGACGCAAACCACCTCAATCATTTAACGGTATTATATGTTTACACAAAGACAGGGCAAGTGGCTTACGTTTACTAGAAGCATGGAGGTATTAAATGATTTTGTCAGAGGATCGGCCCATCGCCAAACCATATTTGGTAGATTCGGACCAACAGATCTATCCCAATCAACATTATTAATGAAAGACGCAAAATCGCAAACTGTTTGAGTGACGCAAAATGTAAAATTCTAAAGATTTGTCTCATTCTCCTTATCAGTATCTATCTTATATTGTTTAGCCGGCCTTTTGCAATACCGTAAAACCTCGAATAGAAGCCCAATTGGCTTAATTTCGAGCAGATGCCACTCGAATTGAAGCTCCCTTTTCACAATTTATATATAGCTCCCTCTTCACAATTATATATATTATATATATATATATATTATATAGAATTTCATAATTATAATTAACACTCGTAAAAAATTACACTACGAAATATGTAAATTAAAAAATATATAAAGAATAAAAAATTAAGTAAATACTATATTTATATATATATATTATATATATATTATATATAATTTCATAATTATAATTAACACTCGTAAAAAATTACACTACGAAATATGTAAATTAAAAAATATCTAAAGAATAAAAAATTGATTAAATAAGATTAAATTGTTCAAATCAAGTAAAGATGCAGGAGAGCGCATTTCCGGGCATCAACAACAGAAACTAAATTTTCCGAGAAAGGACATCCGGACCCCAAACCACCCCTTCCCCCCCCCCCCCCCTTAATCTTTTTTCAGGAAATCTCTCGCTGTATGTTTGTGGTCACGGGGTTCAGCTGGCCATGTCGAATATTGATAGTGCCTTCAGTAAAGCAGGCATCCCAACAATTCTCAACCCCCATTTTTAACAAAAGTTTAGCGTGAACTTTTCACTGTCCAAATGCAAGTTGTGTTCGGCCGATATTGCGTTTATGTATTCATTCAGAGTGCGAATGAATGAATGGCCAGCATTGCACACATTTATTGGTTTAGGCCTAGATTGCATTCCCAACCCCCCCCCCCACTTTCTAAACAATAGTACTTACAGGTATTTTGACCCTCATCAAAATCAACAAGGCAACTCACTATTCTTTCAAATATTAAAGGAAGTAGTTTCGTCAATTGTGTTAATGCGTATCAAAACAAAAAAACAAAAACAAAAAAAGAACATTAAAGATGAATATTTCTCTCAGCTGGGGGTTGAGCAGTAGCTTGGAGGAAAAGGCAATGGTACCCAAAAAAGAAGGTGTGGCTCACGGGTGCTGATTAATATTCATAACGTAAGAAGGCTTATTACTTCCTATGACTTAAATTCCTTAATACAGGTATCTAAAATCATGGCTGATCTATGATACAAAGTGTTTTCATGCCTCAGCTTCGAAAAAGTCGTTTTTGTAAATACAAAATAAATTTGTATATTTTGATGTTCAAATTAAATATTATTTTTTGCAAAATATGCACTTTTATACCTAAGATAATTTACCAAGAATCGCTAAAATTGTATTCTACATAAATATTTAAATATCATTAAATTATTGTAAATCTGAAACTATAATTGAAATTCAAATATTGGTTAATGGCTTGCGAGAAATTATTTTAGTTTATTTATTATACCGATGGGTTGATACCGTATTTTCAGTTCGTTTTAAGAACAATTTACGATTATAGACAGTTTCCATATTTTCGAAGAAACAAATTATAATTTGGCAAGTTAATATTATTAATATGCAATAAACGTAAAAAAAATATTTAAAGCATCAATAAGCAAATTTATATTAACGCATGAATACAATAACTTGAATAACACCGCGAAGATATTGAACAACTTGTGCAATATCTTTAAAAAAAAATGCAATTAGAAAAAAACCAAGAAATACCACTTGCCATCATAGCTCAGTTGGCAAAGTATCCGAACGGTAACAAGAAGGTCGCAATAAATATTATATTATAATCTAATTCACACCACAATGTATGTTGTTATTCAATTTTATCAACTCAATGTTGAAATTATATATTTAAAGAAGCTAAATGATACATTTTGAGAGGCATTCACGTTACTTTGTACGCACTTTCGATTCATTCATTGGTTAGTAGGCCTATAGGATAGTATAACAATAGCTTACCAGATTCAGCTACGCACACAGCATAATATGCAGCAACAAAACATAAAGCCAGTGTACACTTCCACACAATCGGTTCCATGATGACGACGTCACAATGTGACACACCAAATTTAAAATATTAGATTTATTTCTTTTTACACAAAAAAACTGAGAATTAAACCAGATGTGCGTGTAGTCTACATTTACTACCTGTCCGATATCTGTTAGTATCGTACCGTATAAAGCATTAGCTCGGTATGGCATCAAACTAATAATTCAGTTTCTATTATTATCAAGATTTATGTGCTAATTAATTGCAATCAATTGAATACATAATATGTAATGTCTTTAACATTGTTGTTTTATGTGTGTTTGGAAGTGAGCCCTCTTTGGGGCGCTTTCATTTCAACTAGTTCAAACGGTAGTATGGTACCTTATGTTCTGAGGTAAATATAGTTAAAATTGTTAGTTTCAAACTTGCATAGGTTTTTATTAAAGTCATAATGTCAATATGGTTTTGTGCTGGAGTTAACGCTGTACTCTTGCTTAGTACCGGTATTGAATATTGATATCTTTCCTTGTTATGGCATGATTCTATATGAGCATGTCTAGCCTATTTTTTGATACACTATGCATGAACGTGCACGTAGGAGCCAGCACGCTGCTAGAAATGCATTTTAATATTGTTTGTAGCACAAAATGGCTCAAGTACATTAAAGAGAAAATTATAATACAAGATAACATAATATGTTTTATTGATGATCAAGCTAAATGATCAAGGAAATTGTTTAAGATATAAAAAAGAAACCAAAAATGGAGGAGTATTTATTAGAAAGAGACAGCTACCATACATCTAACCTAAAATTTAAAGCCCGAAGGGAGGAAACAATCATAGTCACCACAAAACTTAGGTCAATGTTTATTAATTAATTCTAATGATAAAGAAACTCTCAAATAGATCATTTTATGTTTAAGTGTAATAGATTACAATTTATTAGAGAACCTATTTTTTTTTTAACTTCAGGAAGAACTATGTCACAATGACCTAATGTTTGTAACCTTGAAATTCGTAATAACCACCAAATTATAACAAACACAATTTAAACTCATTTTAATCACGAAATGGTGGGAAAATCTGTAACAAATATTGTAAATTATTTTCAACTAGAGCATGGGAAGAACGTAACAAAATATATAATACTTTTTCATAAATTAATTTGTTATAAAAAGGGTGGGGAAGTAATGGAGAAGAGAAGAAAAGAAAAAAGAAGAGTGGGGTGGGGGTGGGAATTGAAAAAAGAAAATCTGTTTTTTTTTTTTTTTTTTTTTTTTAATTTCATTAATGTTTCTTTTCATTTTCTTCAGATAAAGTGTAATGCATTCTCCGGGAAATGGAATGCTGGCCGTCGAGCTTTGGCATTGATCTTGCCATCGTCAGGAATTCCTGACGATGGCGTGATCGGTGTCGATCACGATGGCTTGTATATTATTTCTAGGAATAGTTAAATAAAAAATACAAAATATTGATTAAGTATTAATTACACAGTGCATTAGTTAAGTAAGAGACGTCTATAACAAGACAAATGTACATTTGTTATTATTACCCTTATATTGTGAATTCGTGTTGCACACCTTATTGTGCCTCTGTTACAAAAAAGAAACAATAAAGTTATTATTATTATTATTATTATTATTATTATTATTATTATTATTACTATAATATAGTTGCCATCGAGGGTATACTTTACATTACACGGGTATACACAACACGAGCAATTGACGAGATTCATTATTGTCATTCTATTTACTTGTGGTGAGTACAGGCCACACCAAAATTTAAAGATCAGCGTACTTGTTCCAAAGTAAAAAAAAAAATAAATAAATAAAAATAAATAACAAAACAATTAAATAACAGAAACAATGAAATAAGAAAAACATTAAACAACACGAAACTAGGAAACTGCCTGTGGTTTCTTTTTTACCTTTTAGAAGCCTGTTGTTGAATCTTGAACTATGGCCTATTCTCACTGCGGTAAATAGAATGAGATAATTGTCTTTATTGTGTGTTTTGACTTTATTATTAGAGCTGTCAGGCGTGACAGAGACTCATGTAATCAAGAAGTTCATGTTATTTAAAGCCCCATTCCCGGCAAAATTTCACTAAAAACTGACTTTTTTCTAGAAAATATGCATTTGCATTACTCCAATTATTATAAATCATTGAAAAATATTGGCATGAATTTTAGTTTTACGCAAAAAAAATTAAAAAAATGAGAAATACAGACTATTTCTCATAAATATTACCATTTTCTCGACGAATTCATTGTTACTAGGCAAATTCAGAGGTTGTAGATCACATCCACTGGAATACTCTCGCTTTTGTGTATACTTTGTACAGTCAATATAGTGCGCCCTCTCTAATGAGATTAGTTTTTGTACTTCGCATCTCGCACAATGCGGTCGTTCGGTTAGGCTGAGATATGTTTGTTTAAGTGTCAAAATCTCAGTCTGAATCAGTTTTTTAACAAATTTGAAATAATTTCTGTGAAATATTATATTCAAAAGTGTCAATACTAGCAACGGAAAATATCATGTCGGCCGTTTTTATGTGTGATAACAGAACCTAAATCGAGGTAAGGCTAGGCCTAGCCTAGCAGCGTTGGATAGGCTAATGTTTTCGGTGCCTACGATATTTCTTCTCACGACCTATCGCAAAATCAACATGAAAAATTCATCCGCATTTATTTTTTGTGTGGAACACAAAAAAAAATCAAATTTTAGTCATATTTTACATTTTTTTTTCATTCTTAGGAATGTCTAAATTCAGTTAAACTAGCAATTCCGTATTATATTTATAAATTTTTATAACATTATACAAAAATTAGATTTTTCTTAAAAACTGAAATTTTGCCGGGAATGGGACTTTAACAACACTTTCAAGGATGAAGACACCAAGACGTATGTGACAATAATAAGCTGAATCAGATATAGGATTAATACAGTTGAAGATTTTAAAGCATTACCAGTTTTGTTTCCTAGATTCGCTTGATTTGTCCACTGTGTTATTAGATCTTATGAACATAGGCCTATACATGTGTACATTACTTTCAAGACCATCATTATTACTTTAAAAATATATTTATAACCAATCTTTACGAATTCATTTTATAAATGAATCGAAATGACTAATAGTCAGATTAATTATTAAGCTGTGTCACACTATCAAATTTCCATTGACAACTGTTCCCATATAATTATAGTCATGATGTGCCTATATTTGGTCATGATGTGATGTCATCATAACCATATTTGCATCTCGCATGTTTTTGGGAAATAAAATTTGATAATCTGGACAGAAATTTACATCACAATATTCATTTTTTTTTACCAGAAAGAAAGGTCACTCAGGCCCGTAGCCAGGAGGAGGGGGGGTATGGTTCGCCACCCCACCCCCTTTTCTAGCGAACCCCCATGTTTTCTAGCGAACCCCCTCGAATTTTTGAATGAGTCCCACCCGTTTTTTAAATTGTAGCCTGCGATACAAGCCTACATTCATAGAATATCTTAGCTTCAGAAGTTCGGAGATTTAAATTAAAACACAATTCCAGCAAACAATGATTTTACGATGGCACACATAAGGATGGAAAACATCGATAAAAACCCGGCTGCCGTCTCAACTTTCACTGGTCTTTGGCTGAATGTTTGTAAGAAACGTACCAACCGGTAACGAAACCGGTCGCCGTCTACCTAGAGTAAATGGTGCCACCAAACGAAGCTAAAGTTTTGCGACTTAATCCACCAAATGCAGATAAAGTTTTGCGACTTAATAACCTAATTGTGGGTTGTGTGGTTAGTAAATTCCATAGCCATACTGTCCATAGCACACACTAAACTATGTGCTGATGGAGAATTTTGGGGAAATGGACTCTCCTTTTTTTCATCCCAAACAAAATATTATTAATAAATCAACATAGTCCATCTCAGTCATCATAGCACTAAACTACAGAACGGAGTGCGTCAAAACGAGTGTTTGTTAATTTTTAGTGATAAAGAATCATGAAACGTTGTAGAATAACTGACTTTTTTTCGTCCGCTGTTGCAAAGAAGAAATCGACAGATAGTCCTGGTGGGTTATTGATTTTAAAATTAATTAGCCTAGCCTAGATGTTGACTAGCTAGGTTCGCTCCTCGTTCATTTAGATACAGAATTATACCCCGACGACAACAAACTAGTGTAGGCCTAGGCATAAGTACAATAGGACGTACTACAGGTAGGCCTATTAGGCCTAGGATTTTGTTGTAAAAGTTGAAGTGCATGTACAGGATGCGCCATAGGCCTATATTTAAAAAAATACATTTTGTTAATTATTATTGGTTGGCCTGGGATGGACCTAGGCAGGCAGGCCAGCTTTACCGTCGGAGGTCCTGGGATTCGATTATGACGTCCGTGCACGTTTACAAACGCCATTGATTAGAATGAAAATAGGCGCGCTGAATTTCGTTTTTTTGTTTTTTTTTGTTTTTATTGTTTTTTTTTTTTTTTTTTTTTCTTTTTTTATGAAAGATAGAATTTATCGAACATTTATCTACATAAAAACAAGAATAATAATGTAAAAATTGTATTTATAAACATGCATATAATTCATATTTCATTTGTAGACAATAAATATTCAGTAAGATATACTAAAAACGATTATTAATTCTGAAATGTGCATCTCAGCTATTATTAATCAGTAGGCTATGTACTATGTTATAATAATTTCGAATTATGCTATATTTTGGGCTCTGACTTAATTTAACGATAGCCCTATCAGTAGTAATGACAGTATTTGTGCTTTTTTTTAGCCATGTAGTAAAATAGTACTCTTTTTATAAAAGTCAAGAAGAAGTCGTATAAGAACAAGAGGAGGAGGAAAAAGAAGAATAGCTTTTTTCTTTGTTTTATAATAATAAACGTGTTGAGTATATTGATATTGATTATGCGATGAGGTTTTTTTTTTTTTTTTATGTCTTTCGGTGTGATTTAAACATGCCAATTCTCAGAAAATATTTTCTAATTTATATATTACCACCTTTTCAGTACATAGATCTTTTTCAAAACATAGGTCAAACTGCTTTTATAACATTATTATAGACCCATTAGACGCATAAACTGCTCTGGCTTCGCCTCCGACCCCACCGTGGCCCCAGGCACCTGAACCCCACCAGGGGTGGTGCCAGGGGGGATGGCCCCCCTCAGGGAGAAAAAGCACAATTCGTCGGGGAGAAAAAACATTATATGTATTTTTTTACATTAGTAGACTCTAATATCGATTTAATAAGCCTTTGAAACCCCTGATTTGTCAAAATGTTCGGGGGCTTCACCCCCAGGACCACTTTTGAAACCTATTAATTGAAGCTCGACCACGCCCACTTTGCTTTCGTCGGGAAAATCTGACCCCTCGTCGGGGCACCTCCCCCCCCGGTCGGGGGCCACGCCCCCCACCTCCCCGTCGTGCAAATCCTGGTGCCACCTCTCGACCCCACGCCCAGAGAACCTCTCCCTTGAAATGACCTGGCTACGGGCCTGTCACTGTATTAATTTACTTTGCTTGATATTCAGAAAGCAAGCATAATAGTTCCTTATAGGATTGTTGTGAATACTTTATTTATTAAATAATTTATTGTTCATTATTTTCAACTTAAACACAAAAATTAGTGTTTCATTTTAATCAATGATAATACATATTTTTAGCCTTTTGACATTATGGGAGCAAATTTGGATACCGAATTAGCTAAACGTTTTGGCATCATGAATATGAGACTGTGTTGTGTGTTATTTCTCTAAAATCAAAAGTCTGGTTTCAGAACCAATCCATAGTAAACCTTTAGCAAAAGATGCTGACTGAATAAAAAATGATAGTCCTATTTCTATAATTAAATTTTAAATTTATTTATGAATATTATTTTTATAATAATATTACAATTATTGAAGAGGAGTTAAATAGCTGGGTGTGTGAAAGATCTCAGAGCTCGAAAACTCAGACCCCGAAAACTTTAACCCCCTTACTAGATTTCTAGACAGTAATACCTTTATTCGAAAGCCAACATCATTATATAGAACTGACTAATTATGCAATTGTTACCATTATCATCTAGTCCCTCATTAAATTTATCTCGTAATGAAAAACAAGATTTTAATTAGCCTCCCAAAAGGAGGTTAGGCCTATCTTTTTAGTTGTGTTCTTTTACATGTTGTCGTAGTTGTTGTCACTGTCATTGTTGTTAGAAGATTGTTTGTTATAAGATGCGGTGATAAGATGACGAAGCCTATTGTTTTTGGTACGTGTGGGAATATGCTATTTGATCATTTGCATAATTAATATTTTAATAATCCGATAATTTAGTTACCACGACAACTTAGATTTGGTACTGGTAAGTCTGATTAATTTTAAACTTGGCAGAATGCAAGATATTATAAGAAGACCGTAACAGTAAGTGAAGTTTGATACCGGTAAATCTGACTGGGAACCATTCCTTAAGGAGGCTATGCTTTTACTGCGCCGCGTACTAAAAGCTTAGTATTTTTAGTTCAATCATAGAGCAAACAAAATCGAATAAACAAACAGTGTACGTGTAGAGGCTATTCACACAAATATATGTGCTATGCCCATATTATTATCATGCCCATATATGGGATCATCGCTCAAAATTGTAACATGAAATTTGACATGAAGTGGCAATGTAACGTGCAAACAATTGTGAAAAAGCCACAGAGGAGAATCTATTTGTTTGCATAAGCTTAAATAATTTGGAATGCATCTGACTAAAATAATATCATTTTATAGATCAGTAATAGAAAGTATCCTAACATTACCTATAGCTGTAGGGGGCGCTACCAAAAACAACATACACAATAACACAATAGTAAGGACTGCAACGCGCATCATTGGTTTGACACAAGTGCCTCGAGAGACCATATTTCTGTAATCGGCTTCTTAAAAAGGCAGAAAATAATATTAATAAGGTCAACCAAACATATCCAGCCTCAAGTCTATTCCAATTGATGCAGAGTGGTCGACGCTTTCGATCATTAAAAGGCCAATAATGTGTCGAAGTGCTTCTACCATAGAGCAATTAGGACTTTAAACACTATAGGTATCGTAACTTGTATACATTGTATCTTTGTATGCGTTTATTTTGCCTTTTGAAAAGCGTTTTACCAACGGAGCAAACAAATTGCTATTTATATGTGGTACTTGTAAGGAGGTAAAATTAATAAGGTGTCAGATTTTTAGCGTTGGTGATAGGTTGAAATATTATTGGGGTCAGGGGATGTCTGTTTCTCTGTTTCTTTGTAACCATATTAAAAAACGCTAGAGAAACATAAAAATCTGTTTCAATGATATACAAAACAAAATACATCTTTATGTCATAACACAAAATAATCATTAGCACCGCATCACAGTTGTTGATTGTTGAGATTTAAAAATGCCGTATTCCCTTATCATCATTTTTGTGCTGCCTACTGGCAATTTTTGTATTTGTTTACATGGGTTGCGAGTATCTTCCTGGGACGTCTCATTTAGTATTATGTCCCACTTCACCGCTACCATCTATGAGAAGGGAAGTCATTGTAATGTGTAGGGTATTTTTTTTTATAGTTATTTTCACTATTTAAGAAGATTCAGATATGCCGGTTTGCTACCCAAGGGAGTTCAGCGAATTGTGAGTTTGATAAGAATATTGTTTAAAGTTATATGAATTGTATTGTCATTGTATTAGCATCATGGGATTATGTTGTTGCAGTCCTAGCCAATGTTTTAATAGGTCCATGGCTTTACACTGCAGCCATTTTCCGCTAACTATACAGAGTAGGCGGGTCAGTGAAGTAGGCCTAATCATTTTTAACTTAATTTCATTCATAACGTCAGAATCATATGAGGCCGCTAAGCCCAAAGGAAAGCTTAATTGATACTACTGTTTAATCATAATACTGTAATGATATATATTTTGAATGATATAGAGTTTAGCATAGTTCTTAGTTAATTGGCGTTAATTACCGAGTACAGTAACATTACTCGACGAGTTACTTTATGGTAACCGCATGTTAGTTTATGCCTGAACTCGAGCGTTCCTACGGAGGGCGCTCTATGCCTATGTTTATATAGATACAGTACTGGAATTATATAGGAGTAAAATAACTCATTTTCGCCAAAAATGTCAGTTATGCCCTTTTGCCATGGGGTGGGGGGCAGTAATACATGCTGAGTTTATTAATATTCTCTGTTTATTCACAGTTACCGTTTGTTCTTTGAGTGCTTAATAAAAAAAAAAGTAGAGTTTGAATAGCAGTCTATTTGTTTCTTTTGTGGTTGCTTAAAAGACAAGTGGTTATCTAGCTGGATAACGGTACAACTGAGTTACCGGTTTGGCGCAGCGGGAACGGTTTGATTTCCCAACCATGAGGTCGGGGTTTCAATCCCTCGCTGTGCATTTCTCCTGTGTGCTTGAGCAAGACACTTTATCTGCATTGCTTCTCTTCACCAAAGAATAATATTAACCTGGTGGGGTTGCCTGCTCCTGCCCTAATTACCAGCAAACAAATCTGCTATACAACAGTGTCACGATCGGTCGTTCGTAAATGGCTCTCAGTTTTAACGTTATGATTTCACGATTTTAACCGGTTTTTTTTTAACCAAAATCTGATCCTGCTGTCTTGAGATTAAAGTTGGTGACCCTGATTATTGATATATTTTGTTATTTTAGAAGTTTTATACGTGATTGTGGATCGTTTTTGTAAAGGATCTGCTAGGCCTGAAACCATTTAAAACCATTGTACTTTTACTGGACTTGAAAGGTTCCTAGCCCTGCACCACCTGGATTCTTTCCGAAGCCTAGCCCGCCACCTGGAGTTAAGATTTGCTGTGGTGGGCTAGAGCTTGGAGTTTCAATCTGTTTGCCGGTTAGTACGACCCAGTACGAAAATATCGATCTAAGCTTAGAAAGCAGAAGGTATGGCCTCTCCTGTTAGACCGCCTCGATCAAGCATATTTCTTAAGATAATGCCTGCTTTTCTGCTATTTTTATTTACGCTGTTGTTTTTCCGAAGGCCAACTTCCAACGTTTACCCGGATGACAGCGTAATGTGCCACCACAAGCCATCCTCGAAAGCAACAGTCTACGTTACGGGATCACGGTGTTTCTCTGGTCGGTCAGTGAGTTACTACTCAAATTATTCATGCTGTGCATCGTTCCAACCAAAACTGACTCAATTTGGAGATGTCGAAATAAACCCTGGCCCACCACTACAAACAAACTCGAAGGTCTGTGGACAAAAAGGCAAACAGACTGGTAAGCAACATATCTCTATGTATGACCACAACATTAGAAGTCTAAAAAACAAAACAAAAAATGAAAAAAAAATGGATATTTTGCACTCAAGTATGCAGACATATATGTTAAACAATTTCTACGATGTAGTATCCTTCTCGGAGACTTGGTTGAAGGACTTTGTTCTTGATTCAGAAATTGCGGTCCCCGACTACAAACAATATAGACGTGATAGGCAAGACGGCAGACGTGGAGGAGACGTTCTTATGTATATCTCAAACCGATTGAATAGTCGTAGACTATTTAATCTGGAAGATGATATTAACGAAATAATATGGGTTGAAGTGATTACATCTCGATCATCGAAATTACTTGTTGCTGTTTACTATCGTCCACCAAATCTTACACGGGACTCTGTCGCACATTTTGTTGGAGCCTTGGAGTCTTCCATGAGGTCCTATCCTGATCATAATCTCTTGATTGTGGGAGATTTCAATTTCTCGGACATACTTTGGTATCCTGATGGTACATATAAAGCACCTGCAAACTCCATATCTGAACTGTTTACGGACACTGTTGTAGATGGACATAACCTCAAACAATGTAACTTAAATGTTACTTGTAATAATAAAATCCTGGATTTAATACTGTGTAACAATAATGACTTGGTAAATGAGACAAAAACTGGCCATAATGTTTTTCATTCTGACCACGAGTCAGTCCCCTTTAAACTAAAATTTGACGGTAATATTGATTTTGTAAATCAATATACCAGATACCACTTCAACTATAGAAAAGCAAATTTCGAAGAAATAAATGAAACATTTAAGTGGATTCTTGGGATGTTCTATTAGGTTTTAGTGACAATATCAACGATAGGCTTGACATATTTTATGATGTTGTTTATGCTACAGTTAGAGACCTTGTCCCAGTTGTAAAAGTTAAAAAGAAAAGACCTCCTTGGTTCGATAGACAATTAGTAGCCGCTTTTAAAGATAAATAGCGTTTTCATAATATCTGGAAGAAGTCTCCTTCTGTCATTAGCAGGCAAAATGTCTGCGTTGTGAGAACGTATTATAAAAAATAATGAAGAATAAGTACAAAGCTTACCTAACATCATTGTCCGTCAGATATAACTACAAACCCCAAAAGATTCTGGTCATGGTTAAAAAATAAGAGAGCATTAAAATTAATTTCTTCCACCATAACCAATGATGCCAATGAGGTAGCAGAGACTCCTCATGCCAAAGCTAGTATGTTTAATAACTATTTTGTTTCCAACTTTTCAGACTTCAGGGATGCTGAACCGGCGGTGCATCAATGTCTTCCTGAAGTAAACGCTGATGTCCTGAACAACATCAGTATTCAGCAGGAGGAAGTTGACCAGATCTTGAGGTCACTCGACGTTCGCAAGGCCGCGGGAAATGATCCTATTAGTAACAAAATTCTTAAGTTCTGTTCAGCTTCTTTATCTTTTCCGATCACCCATATATTCAAATTTTCATTACAAACCGGTGTTTTTCCAGAAAAATGGAAAACCGCCAACGTTGTCCCTATACACAAATCAAACTCAAGATCGAAAGTTAACCATTATAGACCAATTTCATTACTCCCAACCATATCGAAAGTATTTGAGCGTCTGGTTCACAAGCAACTCTTAAACCACATTCATCCTTTTATTGCTACTAAACAACATGGCTTTATATCCGGTAGATCATGTGAGACAAATTTGGCTACACTTATGTCTACCGTATATGAAGCCATAGAAAATAAAAAGCAATGTGATATCGTTTATACTGATTTCACTAAAAGCTTTCGATAGAATACCTCACAATCTTCTTTTATTTAAACTTCATCAATTTGGAATTTGTGATAATCTTCATACCTGGTTTAAGACTAGAGTTACTTGTATGGGAGACTCCAGAGAGTGGTATTTGAGGGGTCTGAATTTAGTCTCCTCCCTGTCCTCTCTGGATTCACCCATGGCTCCATACTGGGCCCAATCTTATTTAACATTTACAATAATGAAATCCCACGGCTTTTCTTAAATTCCCAATGCCTTGCTTTCGCCGACGACTTCAAGATCTACAAAATCATCAAAACTCAGGAGGACTCGCGCGCGCTTCAGGAAGACATTGATCCTCTCCTTCCAATGGACCACCGTTTGGAAACTGTCCCTGAAGCCTGAAAAATGTAAAATTTTGTCATGTTTCTTTAAAGAAAAACCTTATAATATATGATTATAAAATTGATAGTAACATTTTAGAAAGGGTAAAAGCACATCGTGATCTTGGTGTCCACATTGATGGAAACTTAACCTTTTCCACCCATGTGGACACCATTGTTAAAAAAGCAAACCGGCTGCTTGGACTAATGTGGAGAAATTGCAAACGTCTCACACCATCAGCAAAATTTACTCTATATACATCAATAATTACTTAATCCCTTGATTTCTGTTCAGTTATCTACAACTCAATATCTCATACTCATTCTATTAGAATAGACCGGATTCATGAAGTTCATTGGCCCAGCTGCCGGTTCGCTTAAGACCAACTCAGACAGCGTCGGCCGACGCAGCCCGACCCGATTTATCGTCGGGGACAGTCTTAAGCCGTCGTGAGAAATGTCTTGGAAATATTAAACACGTTTAATATTCTACTACGCGACTGCCCCCGACGCACACCATCGCGTCTGCGTTCAACTCACACAGACCTGACGCGACAACAAATCGCGTCGGGCTGCGTCGGCCGACGCTGTCTGAGTTGGCCTTTAGTTGCGAAAAAATTTTACCATCGACTAGACGAAAACGAAACGATCTTATTTTTCTATTTAAATGTTTAAACTGTAAGTTTGATTGTAACCGTGTTTCGAATTTTTATGTTCATGTTCCTGTGCGAGGCTTCGTATCAATCATTTGTTAAAAGTTCCGTACTCTCGTGTTAATGTTTGTACTAATGGTATTTTTCATCGTGTTGCACTTTATTATAAAAATCTAGTTCAAATTCTTCCTAATATTGGTATTTTTAATTGTAATATTTCTATTTTTAATCTTATACTAAATACCGGTTTTTAATATATTATTACGATTTTTTTATACTTTTTATGTTTTTTTTTTTAATCTTATATATTTTTATGAATGATATTGTATATTTTTATGGCGACTCTGTTATTGGTGTTTTTGATACACTGTTGAGTCTTGAATAAATAAATAAATAAATCAATTAGCATGTGGAACCGATAACCAGGGAAAAAACTGCGCTATATAACCGCAAAGAAGAGGCACATTATAAATGTCCGTGCAAGTACGTACGGTATCATCATCATCATCAGTATCATCACTGTAATCATTACACCATGAATTTGTCGTAAATTCAGGGTAGATTTAAGTCTCGTTTGAAAAATAAAATTTCTATGGTTAGACATGTTGTAGGCCTACCACTAAACAGATAATGTTAAAGGACACTGAGCTGCAAGCGTGCTGGGAGGCAATAGTCCACTCAACTACATTTCTGTCGCGGTTCATGCTCATCATCTTGAATTTCACTCAATATTTCCAGAGCCATTGCAAACGCGTCTCATCGAGTCGGTAGCCTTGTAGTTGAAGTACTGGCTGTTAATCTCTGAAATTGGTTTCAGCCTGTACCCAATATCAAATCCTAACAACAGAAACATAAGAAAAAAATCACTCATCAACACACAACTTTGCCGCACCGAAAGTTACCAGATTTCACCAATCCCATATTACCAGGTTGCTCAATACCTGATCCTCTCCGGTTCGTCGTCTGTCCTACTTTTTGGACCAATGCCCCATCGGCTTACAGGGCCCGATTGCCAAATTGTTGGGGGTTTTTTTACAGAATAAGCATTTAAAAAAAAAATTCTTTTACTTAAATTGTGATGTAATTTGTAAATATTCATTTTTTTAAATTTTTAAATACATATATTAATATTTTTTAGCAATTTCATACTTTTTTTAGATTTACATTTTTGTAAATGCAATAATTTTATCCTTTCGCTACTTATTTTGTATTCTTTTGTACATGAATAAAATAAAAAAAAAAACAAAAAAAAACAAACAAACAATTTTGAGGGTTTGTCCTGTCCCTAAAATGATGAAAGACAATAGTAGCATTAGCTGTTATACATTTGATCAATAATATTTTCGAAATCAAGTATCAGATGTAATGTATTTTTGCATTTCGTTGTCTTGCGAACAAATAATTATTCTAACGGGACATTTTTTGTGCCAAAGTCATTTTTAACATATTAAAAAAATATTTAAAGTTAATTTAGGGAAGATACGTTTGTAAATAAAGTCAATATTTTGTATCAAGTGTCCATCTATTCCGAACGTATGCTTGAACATATTGTATTGTTTTAATTTGGAATATGAATTATTTTTTTCAAACAATTTTGTGCGTTCTTTATCTGTCAATCAATCAATTAATCTTTATTCCAAAATACCCAATCTATTTTTTGCAAAGATACGTTTGTAAATAAAGTCAATATTTTGTATCAAGTGTCCATCTATTCCGAACGTATGCTTGAACATATTGTATTGTTTTAATTTGGAATATGAATTATTTTTTTCAAACAATTTTTGTGCGTTCTTTATCTGTCAATCAATCAATCAATCTTTATTTTCCATCGATGAAACAGCAAATAAAGATGGAGGAAATACAACAAAGGCAAGGCCTGACAATGTGTTGTATCACCTTTAACAAAAAGACAATCAGAGGCAATATAGAATATTAAAAAACATTAAAAATAAACAAAAATCAAAACAAATTGCATTACGGCAGATACACATAGACCCACCCACCAATATGAAATACATGTTGCCAAAATAAACAAGTAATCGTTATTTAAGTCACAGTAATGCCATGAAGTTAACTTGCATTAAGAGATTGGATGCGCTTAGAAATCTGTGTAATCTAAAGCTCTGTGGACAAAATCAAATGTTTATTGAAAGAAAAACTGTTGTATGCCCATATTTAGTCATAACGTGCCTATATATGGTCATGCTGTGATGTCATTATGACCATACTTAGGCAAATCACATGTTTTTGTTAAATTAAGTTGTATAGCCTGGTCAGGGCTTAAGTTCATTTTCATTAAGTTTACTAAGTCACAGTGTGTTCAGGGATAGGCCTATTACACATTTTTCACTGTCATATCAATTTCTATGAAACAGTGATTTGTTATTTGTATGCTTAATTCTTAAAGTAGACTTCATAACTGAACGAAAGGAAGGAATGGTAAACCCACAATCACAAATTGGTTACGATGAAGCACGGCATTATTTTGATCAGATAGGATAAAACGATTAGCTTCAACGCAACGCTTTCATTGGATAAATTAAACGCTTAGCCACAACGAACTTTGTTGGTTGGTTGCGTTAAAGCGCTTAGTCGCGATGTAGGCGTCGTGGTTGGTTGTGATAGAAGCCCAATGTACGCAAAGTATTTTAAATGGCAGTCTAATAAGCCAATTCGTAGTTAAAACTTCGCATACTCGAATCTAGTAGCCATCCTTATAAGGACAAGAGAACTTGCTTAAAGTATAGATAATGCAAAAAAAAAAAAAAAGGCGAAAGAGGTGCAGCGTACATATAGTAACATAAATTATAATGATAATAATATTAATAATAATAGTAATAATAATAATGATAATAATAATAATAATAATAATAAAAATAATAATAATAATAATAATAATAATGTTGATTTTTCAAAATTTTTATTTTTTTGTTAAGCAACCATACGTACATCATACAAATTACTTAACTTACTCTAATGGTACCCCACACCAGAAATTGTTTTTTAACGATAATTTATTTATGTATTATATATCAATGCTGTGGCGGATCTAGGGGTGTGAATAGGGTGGCTAGCCACGTACCTCCCTTCGGTGACCTCGAAAAAAAAATCTAGTCACTCGTCTTGTGTGTGCTTCTCATGTATACATGTTACATGTAGTAGTACTCTGGTAAACATACACTTTCTATTTTAAGCTTAACTTTTTTCAGATGTCATCCAAGAACGTCTAGCCGTCAACTAATTCCAAAAAGTCTCAAATGGAAGGGGATGCCTCTCCCTAAACATATGATCAAGGAGGGACACGTCCCAAAATATTGTTAAAGGGGTGAGGGTTGGTCCCTCATTCGTCCAAAATGTAACAATATCATAAGTCAAGAAGATGCCTGAAAATTGTTAAAATGAGCTGCATAGGCCTAATGACCCAGGTTTTAACGAATCTATCTCTGCCCACAAACATCCGAAAAACTTATAATACACGACCCTTGTGCGCGTGCCTTTATAATAACTTGAGAAGTATGAAAAAAAAGCGTGTAATAATAATAATAATAATAATATTGGTTTTCGGCACAAGGTAAAGTAAATTAAAAATGCATCAATGACAATTGAGTTTTATTTTCAATAGAACATGACAGCAATTAATTTGATCGATGATGATGAAGTTTATTATAATAACAGAGTGTCATTTCCGGTAATCAAGAGGTACTATTTCCCCAAATGTTCCCACCTCAGCCCTTATGTGGACTAATGACTTTGAAGTAGGTAGGCCTAAATTAAGTACATCAAAGGCAATGTTTTTAATATTTATTTTCTATTGTACATCACACATTAGTTAGACATCTATGGTTTCCGAAAATCATGAGAAATTTGTTGCCGCTTCATTTTTACTACGGTATATAATGGTGATGTGTGTCTCTTATACACATCT